>NW_027507720.1:157114-314128 GCF_037356315.1 Lithobates pipiens | reverse complement strand
TGGCTAAATCCAGAACAGAACACGCTGCCTCGTATATCCCTTAATGAGCTCTCCATGCAACGAGCGGAGTCCCTGGAGCACGTGGATGAGAGTCAGCTGTGCGAGGTGGCCGAGGACAAAGGTGACAACAGTGAGGAGGAGGAGGAGAAGATGTCCCGGAGATGAACATCTTCGAATCTTGGCCAGATGGGGAAGCCCACAGGGAAGAGGCTGCGCTTTATGGGCCAAAACATACTTTAGTAATCAGGTGTGTTGCGGTAAACGTGTGTTAATGCGTCGTTGTTGTGGTGACATTCAGCTTGATGCCACAATGTGGCAAGGGAAACTTCTGTTGTCCAGACGCAGCACAATGCAAGGGAATGGGGGTTGCATTGGGGAGAACTGCTGCGTGCTCTGGCAATACGCTACCCCTAATGCAATGGGCATTAACGCATGACGCAACGACCCATAATGCAACGAGCATTAACGCAACGCACAGAAACGGGGACGTGTGAATGAGACTCAAATCTAAATGATTTTTTTATCATAAATATTTCTATAAGACCCCTTTCACACTGGGGCGTTTTTCAGGCGCTTTAGCGTTAAAAAAAGCGTCTGTAAAGCTCTTAAAAGAAGCCTCCATCTGCAGTCCCAATGTGAAAGCCCAAGTGCTTTAATAGCTCTTTCACAATGTCAGCGCCCGAAAAACGCTCGTAAAGCGCCGCTTAAACTAGCAGCGCTTTACCAGCGTTTTTCGAACGTTATTGGGGCGCTTTTAACCCCTGCTAGTGGCCAAATAAAGGGTTAAAAGCGCCCACAAAACGCTGCTGCCAATAGCGTTTTTCAGGCGTTTTACAGGCGCTTCCCATTGATTTCAATGGGAAGAGGCGCTTTAGGATCGTTGTATTCACCGCTCCAAAAGCGCTGCAAAGAAGCTGCTTGCAGGACTTTTTTTGACGCCCTGCCAGCGCAGCGCCTCAGTGTGAAAGCACTCGGGCTTTTACATTGGGATTGCAGTTACGGCTTCTTTCAGGTGCTTTTTTTAACGCTAAAGCGCATGAAAAACACCTGAAGAAAAACGCCCCAGTGTGAAAGGGGTATAAATAATAATCTTGCTATAAATATTATTTGTAACAATGGCCACAGTTAAAGCGGCACAAGCTGCATTTTAGGGCTTTACTGCAACTATGGTGTATACAGCAATTCATTACTATGGGCGTGGCGCAGAAACACGCACCCCAAATTACACTGTGTGCCCGAGGCCTTGGGCTCGGTTTGCACTGCTGCGACCTGAAAGCGGTGTGACTTTTATGGTGCGCCTTTGCCGGGTGACTTGCGTACTACTTTAATGCGACTTTTGGGAATGGGTAATCTTCCTTTTAATGTTGGTTCCAAATCTCATCATTATAGCTTTGGAGGGGACTTCCATTGGCGCAGGTCGGGTAGAAGTCGCCTTGAAGTAGTACAGGAACCTTTTGGAAAGTTGGAGTGACTTCAGTAGTGCCAATAAGATTACTCGCATGGGGTTTTTACATGTCTTGCGACTTTAGGGGATCTCACAAGTCAGATCCCAAGTCGCAGCAGTGCGAACCGAGACTTGGGCTGCATTTGCACCTGGGTGTTTTTTGTCATTCCAAATCGCATCAATATAGATAAGGTTTCGGCTTGGAGGCGACTTTCATTAAAGGCTATGGGCACAAGTCGGATAGAAGTCCCCTTGAAGTAGTACCCTTTTGGAAAGTCGCAGCGACTTCAGTAGTGCTAATACGATGGCTCTCATTAATTAACATGGGGTTTGCCAAGTCGCAGCAGTGTAACCCAAGACTTAGGCTGCATTCACACCTGGGCATTTTGAATCGCGGATTTGAAACTCCCAGGTGTGAATGCATCCTAAGGCTCGGTTCACACTGCTGCGACTTGGGATCCGAGTTGTGAGATCCCCAAGTCACATGACGTGAAATCCCATGAGAGTTGTCTTATTAGCACTACTGAAGTCGGAGCAATTTTTTATTTTTTGGAGGGGGTTCCTGTTCTACTTCAAAGTGATTTCTATCTGACTTGTGCCCATAGACTTTAATGGATGTCGCCTCCAAGCCGAATCTTCATCTGTATTGATGTGATTTGGAATGGCAAAACGCACATTTCTGATGCCATTCATTTGAATGACACCTAAAAAAAAAACTGTTGCGCGGCAAACCGCATCGCATGATGCAAATTATCCAAAAAAAAATAACAAATCTCCTGAACAAGCTTCATGTGATGCGTTTTGCAACGAGATTTATTGCGTGACGATCGCGGCTTAACCACACAGGGTTTTTTTTTTTGTTTTGTTTTTTTGTCATTCAAATGAATGACGTGAAATGTGTGTTATGTGATTTGTCATTCACACCTTTTGAAATTGCAGACAGAATCGCGGTAAATATGCCTGTGATTCAAAGCGCTGTGTTAGGAATCCACAAAGTGAATGTCTTTTACTGAGATCCAAGGATTTCCTCCTTCCTGTAACCGGTGCTATATAGAGATCTTTTGTTTTAGATTTTTGTCTCTTCTTCTTTCTTTCTTTCTTTTCTTTTTTTTTTTTTTTTTTTTTTTTTTTTTTTTTTTAAACCTTTTCCAAATGTATTTCTTATCTCAAAGGAAAAAAAAGTAACCTTTTTCGGATCTGTCTGTCGCTACATTTTATCCAACATTGACAATAGAAGGTACTGACAATTTCTCAGCATTTTTCATACAGAATATGAAGGATTTATTGGTTTCAGATCTGGAGAGGGAGAGGGAGAGAGGGGGGGCTGGGTGACAAGGAGAGAGGGTTGGGGGGAGGACAAGGGGAGGGAGGACAAGGGGAGGGAGGGAGAGAGAGGGGAGGGGGTTGGGGGAGGACGAGGGGAGAGAGGGGGGGTTGGGGGGAGGGAGGACGAGGGGAGGGAGAGGGGGGGAGGGGGTTGGGGGGGGGGGGAGAGAGAGGGGAGGGGGTTTGGGGGGAGGACGAGGAGAGGGGAGGACGAGGAGAGGGGAGGGGGGGTTGGGGGAGGAGAGGCTGACCTGGGCGTAATGGTTTAGTGTAGGGATGAAGGCGCCTTCCTCCTTCTGTTACAAAGTATCTAAATCTGCTAGTCTGTCTAACACTCCCCTACTCCCTAGACTGACATTGCTGCTGTCCAAAGGTGCCCCCATGCTCCTTCCTCCAGAGTGGGGGGGGGAGGGGGGCGGCGACGCTCCTAATACACGAACGAAGGCAGCCGCCACATCTACTGACTGGTAAGCTGCAAATATATGATGAGTTTGGGTTTGAGTTTAATACCACTTTGAGTGCTGCATGTTCTGTAATGTGCATTACTTCCAGAGGGGGATTGCCATGGTATGGAAAGACCAATGCCCCAGGTCCCCCCCCCCCCCCCCCTTTAAAAAAAAAAAAAAAAAATATATATATATATAGTAATATGATGGGTGGGTTGTTGCAAAATGAAAGTTTTGGGGATATTTTACTTTTTTTTTTAATCTGTTGAAGATCAATAAAGAAAACTGTATAAATTATATTTTGTGAAGATGAATTTACTGATATTTATAGGTCTCAATATTAAAATTCTGCAATATTTGCCAATTTTTACTAGTAATTTGTTATCCTATAAATGTGCTTCTCAATAAATACTAAACTCTGTATTGAGGTATAAAGTCTGTTTTTATTGTTTTACCTGGAGCCCAGCCAATGGGGTTCCTGGAGATAATCCATATTTATATCTCATATATTTACAAAAATGTGAGGGGTGTACTTACTTTTCTCAATTACTGTGTGTATGTATATAAAAATAAAATTATATATATGTGTGTGTATAATAAATAAAAAAAGAAATAAATATATATATATATATATATATATAATTTTTTTTTTTTTTTTTTTTTTGTGTGTGTGTGTGCAGGTCTGGTCTGTGTGTGTAAAAAAATTTTTATATATATATTTATTAGACACATATTCCTGCCTACACACATAAAAAAATTTAATTATTTTAAATTTATTTTATTATTATTTATTATACCTCATGGCAAAGAACTCTCTGAAGATAAGAATTGTCGCTCTACATAAAGATGGCCTAGGCTATAAAAAGATTGCCAAGACCCTGAAACTGAGCTGCAGCACGGTGGCCAAGACCATGCAGCGGTATAACAGGACAGGTTCCACTCAGAACAGGCCTCGCCATGGTCCACCAAAGGAGTTGAGGTCACGTGCTTAGCGTCATATCCAGAGGTTGTCTTTGAGAAATAGATGTGAGTGCTGCCAGCATTGCTGCAGAGGTTGTAGGGGTGGGGGGGTCAGCCTCTCGGTGCTCAGACCATACGCCGCACACTGCATCAAATTGGTCTGCATGTCTGTCGTCCAAGAAGGAAGACCAGAAACAGTTTGCTGAAGACAAGCAGACTAAGAACATGGATTGCTGGAACCACGTCCTGTGGTCTGATGAGACCAAGATAAACTTATTTGGTTCAGATGGTGACAAGTGTGTGTGTGGGGCAACCAGGTGAGGAGTACAAAGACAAGTGTGTCTTGTCTACAGTCAAGCATGGTGGTGGGAGTGTCATGGTCTGGGGCTGCATGAGTGCTGCCGGCACTGGGGGGCTACAGATCATTGAGGGAACCATGAATGCCAACATGTACATGCAGAGCATGATCCCCTCCCTTCAGAGATTGGGCCGCAGGGCAGTATTCCAACATGATAACCACCCCAAACACACCTCCAAGACCACCACTGCCTTAACCTCTAGAGCAGGGGTCTCAAACTGGCGGCCCTCCAGCTGTTGGGAAACTAGAAGTCCCATCATGCCTCTGCCTGTGGGAGTCATGCTTGTAACTGTCAGCCTTGCAATGCCTCATGGGACTTGTAGTTTCGCAACAGCTGGAGGGCCGCCAGTTTGAGACCCCTGCTCTAGATATTCGCGCTATAGCCGAATGACATCAACAGCCCGGACCTGCATTGACGGGAGGACATCTATTGACATCATCCCGTGCACGAGCGGCCTGCACTCCTCCTGAAGGGCACGTGCGTGCTCTGTGATCAGCGTAGGGGTGGGGGGGTCAGCCTGTCGGTGCTCAGATCATTCGCCGCACACTGCATCAAATTTGTCTGCATGGTTGTCATCCCAGAAGGAAGACTCCTCTAAAGATGATGCACAAGAAAGCCAGCAAACAGTTTGCTGAAGACAAGCAGACTAAGGACATGGATTGTTGGAACCATGTCCTGTGCTCTGATGAGACCAAGATAAACTTATTTGGTGTCAGATGGTGACAAGAGTGTGTGGGGGCAACCAGCTGAGGAGGACAAAGACAAGTGTGTCTTGTCTACAGTCAGGCATGGTGGTGGGAGTGTGATGGTCTGGGGCTGCATGAGTGCTGCCGGCACTGGGGGGCTACAGATCATTGAGGGAACCATGAATGCCAACATGTACTGTGACATACTGAAGCAGAGCATGATCTCCTCCCTTCAGAGACTGGGCCGCAGGGCAGTATTCCAACATGATAACCACCCCAAACACACCTCCAAGACCACCACTGCCTTGCTAAAGAAGCTGAGGGTAAAGGTGATGGACTGGCCAAGCAGGTCTCCAGACCTAAACCCTATTGATCATCTGTGGGACATCTTCAGACGGAAGGTGGAGGAGCGCAAGGTCTCTAACACCCACCAGCTCCGTGATGTCGTCATGGAGGAGGGGAAGAGGACTCCAGTGACAACCTGTGAAGCTCTGGTGACCTCCATGCCCAAGAGGGTTAAGGCAGTGCTGGAAAATAATGGTGGCCATACAAAATATTGACACTTTGGGCCTAATTTGGAGATTTTCACTTAGGGGTGTACTGACTTTTGTTGCCAGCGGTTTAGACATTAATGGCTGTGTGTTGAGTTATTTTGAGGGGACAGCAAATTTACACTGTTATACAAGCTGTACACTCACTACTTTACATTGTAGACAAGTGTCATTTCTTCAGTGTTGTCACATGAAAAGATTTACACATACTGTATATATCTAATATATACACATAGGGGGTTATTTACGAAAGGCAATTCCACTTTGCAGTGAAAGTGCACTTGGAAGGTCAGTTGCTGTAGATCTGAGGGGGACATGCAGGGAAAATAAATAACAGCATTTTAGCTTGTACATGATTGGATGATAAAATCAGCAAAGCTTCCCCTCATTTCTGATCTACCTTAGATTTACAGTGACTGAACTTCCAAGTGCACTTGTAGTGCAAAGTGGATTTGCCTTTCGTAAATAACCCCCCATAGTGTTTATATAAAAGAGCCCATTATGTGTTGCTTCATTTCCACTGAACATCATACAGAGCTGTCTTATCAGATCAGAAAGCAAAAATCGCACTGCATGGAACTCTCCCGCCACCTGCTGGAAAAATGTCAGAATGTGTCATTACATGTAATCCTCAACTACGTGATTTTTTATTTGCTGTGCTCTGTATATTATAAACACGTCATTAAAAAAAAATGAAAATGGCAGAACTTAACAGGATTCACGTCCTGTTAACACCATAGGATTGTCCTCCAGGTTTGGGTTTTTAAGCCGGACCTCCTTGATGAACTGAACCCAAAAAGATCCACTCATCCTTCATGTGGTTATATAAAGATCTATATTTATTTACAGCATAGTATATCAGTATATGGTCATCAATAGAACACACCCCCACATATTTCCATGGCGTAATAATGTATTAGTTCAGGACCACATTGGCCGGGACACCCGGGTATAAAATCCGACTTCTATCCAGTCACTAGAGCCATTCTATTCTCATCTTTATCACCCACCACTGCTCCATTCCAGCCCTAGGATACGGTTGGCATTTGCACTGTGCTTGGACCCAGAGATATCCTGCCCAAACACTGCATCATGGCAGGAGACCACATGGTCCTCCTTCCCTGGCTGAACTAGACCTGGAGATTGTCTGCTAGACCCAAGCACTGCATCATGGCAGGAGACAACATGGTCCTCCTCCCTGACTGAACTATGTCTGGACCTGGATATTGTTCACTAAGCCCAAGCCCTGCAACCTGGTAAGAGACCACATAATCCTCTATACAAAGAAGAACCAAGTACCTTGCACTAGCTACAAGGGAACCACAGAGTAGCAGGGGATCTCGGCGAGGTGTAGTATAAGGAGGTCCTAATGTGTTTGGGTTTGGACCTGGAGATTGTCTGCTAGACCCAAGTACTGCCTCATGGCAGGAGACCACATGGTTCTCCACCTGACATGACTATTTGAACCTGGACACCGTTTGCTACGTCCAACCATTATGGTAGGAGACCACACAGTCCTCCTCCTCCTGACTGAACTATGTCTGAACCTGTTCGATAAGCCCAAGCACTGAGTTATGGTAGGAGACCACACAGTCCTCCTCCTCCTGACTGAACTATGTCTGAACCTGTTCGATAAGCCCAAGCACTGAGTTATGGTAAGAGGACCACATAATCCTCCATACCTAGATGCACCAAATATTTTGCAGTAGCTACAATGGAACCACAATATAGTAGGATATCTTAGTGAGGGTATGTATAAGTGGGTTGGGGGGGTTTAAGCTCAGTATGGCAGGAACCCACCTGATCTTCCTGTTAACATTGATGTGTTTGTTATTATTCACTAGGCTCAAGCACTAGTCCTCCTTCTCCTCCTAACCGGACTAGATTCAGTCCTGGACATTGTGCGCTAGGCGCAAACTACACTACATCAAGGAAGATGCATCATCAAGCTCGACCTCCATACTGAGATGCACCAAGTACATTGTAGTAGCTACAATTAAATGAGGGATTAAGGGGGGGGGGGGGGGGTTTACATTGCTCAGTAATGGACCTCCATCCCATGTTCTGATAGCAGAAAAAAACAAGAAATCTCTTACAAAAATGTGTAGCCAACTTAAGATTTTCTCTTTTTTTATATAAATAAATATGATACATCATTAGGGTTTTCTTTCACCAGTTCTGTCACTAGCTATCCATATGTAAAGTAAAACTATGGACATCTCGTGAAGTCAAACTGTAAGACCCACCACTGGATCAGCATGGGGGTCCAGGCTTGGCAGGGGCTGTCTGCTGTGCTTGACCCTCCTTCCCCCAGTGGTTCTAATCCCTGTCACCCACCCTCCACGGGGCCCACTGACCACACACAAGGATATATGGGTTGAGCTGACAGGCTTGTGATGTCACTTGCATGTCAGCCATTCAGAAAGGTAGGTGGCCAACACATATCAGCTTCCTGGGTGGTTGCAGGGACCACCAATGTGTCAACCTTGCTGTACGATGTGGGGCAGCTCATGTTTGGAAGCTGACCAGTCAGCAACCTCCTAGGGAGACAAGCTGGAGGGGACAGGATGTCCTTTAAGGCAGTTGCTCCGTTTAACAATCTTCAAACCGAAGTTCGGACTCAATGTCGCCACACTGACCAAACTTGTAATGGAATAATTCTAAGATCAGGAGGTGAGAATGGACTTCAACGTGCATGACAGAGGGGTGCTGGGTGAGTGTCTGGTCCCTCATCACTGGGGTCCATCATTGACTGAGATCACAACACTAACTGAATAACCTGCCAGAGTTAGCTCTGTGTGCTATCTCACTGATACCAATGGTGGGGTGGGGGTTCAGGTAGGATGTATGGGGCTTCTTAATTTCTAATGCTGGCCCTGCCTACTGGTATCTAGTAGAACTATTAACAGACAATCTGGAGAACAGTGCATGGGGAAATATTGGCTAATCCATTAAGGGGGGGTTAGGTAGGGTGTTAGGGGTCATATGATTTCGACTGGTGGCCCTGCCTACTGGTAGCTAGTAGAACCAAAGATGGACAATTTGGATAATGGGGTATGAGTTCATATTGGGGTAGGGGGATTTATAATCATAATAGGGTTAAGAACCCCTGATGATAGGTCATATCTGCTGGTTCCTGTGTCTTCACACCTGCCAGTAACAATGTCTCTTTTATGTTGTTCTTGCACAGGTGACATTGGACAAACACTGGTCAGACCACGGCTCAAACATTAACGCACACTACCAGAAGTCAGCGTCCCTCCAAACCAACACCATGAATGACCATCCCAATGTCCACCATGAACATCCATCCTAACGTCCACCATAGACATTCATTGTGAGCGTTGGGATGGACGTTCATGGTGGACATTGGGATTGACGTTCATGGTGTTGGTTTGGTAGTAAACTGACTTCTGGTAGTGTGCGTTAATATTTGAGCCAACCATGAACGCCCATCCCAACTTCCACCATAAACATTCATCCAAACTTCCTCTATGAACATTCTTTCCAACATCCGCTATGAATGCCCATCCCAACATCCACCATGAATGCCCATCCCAATGTCCTCCATGAATGCCCAGCCCAATGTCCACCATAAATGCCCAGCCCAATGTCCACCATAAATGCCCAGCCCAATGTCCACCATAAATGCCCAGCCCAATGTCCACCATAAATGCCCGGCACAATGTCCACCATAACTGTCCATCCCAATGTCCACCATGGCCCTAGCTATCCATATGTAAAGTAAAACTATGGACATCTTGTGAAGTCATACTGGAAGGCCCACCACTGGATCAGCATGGGGGCCCAGGCTTGGCAGGGGCTGTCTGCTGTGCTTGACCCTCTTTCCCCCAGTGGTTCTAATCCCTGTCACCCCTCCCTCCACGTGGCTCCATCCCAATGTCCTCCATTAATGCCCATCCCAATGTCCATCATAACTGTCCATCCCTATGTCCACCATGAACGTTCATCCAAATGTCCACCAAGAATGTCCATCCAAACGTTCCCCAAGAATGTCCATCCAAATTGTCCACCATGATTGCTCATCCAAATGTCATGTGTAACGTGGAAAATCTGTGTTACCCCCAATAAAATTAGTGAAAATAAATATGTATATAAAAATATAGTGAATACTGGGTGTTTTTTTTATAATATATATATATATATATATATATATATATATATATATATATATATATAAATGGTGCTGCAATCTAAAAAAAAAAAAACTGGAATATTCAGCTTTGGAAATATGTATAAATGAGAAATAGTTGAGCAACCAAAAATGATACTAATATGTGCAAACCCAAACAAATTGTTTTACCTAGTATAGGAGATGTAAATCTCACAGTTGTTTTCAAAAGACAACAAAAAGAAACAAAGTAGATATTCATCAGCATACATCAATTTAAACCTGTGCTGAGCCAACACCATGCTAGAAAAGAAAAAAAAACAATAAGGTGTTCAAAAATAGTCCAAAGGGTAGATCTTTAGCCGTGAGACCCAAACCCGAATTTCTTCTCACAGTATAGTCCCACCCGGTAACCATGATATAGTAAAATGCCAGATGCCCTCTTACCGGAACAGTAGGATCTCTATTACGGAGATCAGACAGGAGGGATCACTCAGGCAGGGGCGGCAATTTCAAACATCCATCCGTTCGGATCCTCTCCTCCGCTGGTAGGTCTAGACTCTAAACTCCGTGGCAAAATAAAGGAACACAGATTTTTTACAAAATCCACTGCACTATGAATCCCTCTTTTTTCATTTTATGACTCTCCCTTTGAAAATCCTTACCCTTGAATGCGGGTCCCAAAGAACAGATTAGAGTCTAGACCTACCAGCGGATAAGAGAATCCGAACGAATGGATGTTTGATATTGCCAACCCTGCCTGAGTGGTCCAATCCTGTGTGGGCCTGTCTGATTGCCGTAATAGAGATCCTACGGTTCTGGTAAGAGGCCATCTAGCAATTTTATTGTTCCATGGCTACCGGGTGGGATTGTACTGTGAGAAGAAATTCAGGCTTGGGTCTCACGGCTAAAGATCTACCCTTTGGACCATTTTTGAACACCTTATTGATTTTTTTCTTTTCTAGCACGGTGTTGGTTCAGCACGGGTCTAAATTTATGTATGCTGATGAATATCTAATTTGTTGCTTTTTGTTGTCTTTTGAACACAACTGTGTGTTTTACCTATTACAGGAGTTGTAAATCTATTTTTTGGGGTTTGCACATATTAGTATCATTTTTGGTTTGCGCATCTATTTCCCATTTATACAATCATCCAAATGTCCACCATGAATGTCCGTTCCAGTGTCCACTGGGACACGTCCACCTCTGTCCCCAGAGTTCTACACATCACAAGGGCATGGTGTCACAAGATCCGCAGTTCGGCGTTCTCTCCCAGTCCGTATTTTGTCTTGTGTTCATGGAAGAGTCTGATCAAAGAACGTTTATACATGTTGTGATAGAGGTCCACCATCTCCGGGCTGGGGTCCTTTATCTGAGGGACAGTGACTGGCTCTCCAACTATCCAAACACACACACAAAAAAAAAGAAGAATAAAACGATAACAATTTCACTGCTACTGACCACCAAAGTTTATAGCACTGATAACAATGCTGGGGGCTATTATTGCATCCACTGACAGCATATCTGAGGGTTAGTATTGCATCCACTGACAGCAGTGCTGGGGGTTAGTATTCAATGACACCAATGCTGGGAGAGGGGGTGCTATTATTGTGCCCACTAACACCAATGGTGGGGATATTATTGCATCCACTGACACCAATGTTGGTTTTTTATTTTTGCATCCACTGACACCAATGCTGGGGGGTATTATTGCATCCACTGACACCAATGCTGGGGGTAATTATTGCGTCCGCTGACACCAATGCTGGGGGTTATTGCGTCCACTGACACCAATGCTGGGGGTTATTATTGCGTCCACTGACACCAATGCTGGGGTTTATCATTGCGTCCACTGACACCAATGCTGGGAGTTATCATTGCGTCCACTGACACCAATGCTGGGGTTTATCATTGCGTCCACTGACATCAATGCTGGGAGTTATCATTGCGTCCACTGACACCAATGCTGGGAGTTATTATTGTGTCCACTGACACCCATGCTGGGAGTTATTATTGTGTCCACTGACACCAATGCTGGGAGTTATTATTGTGTCCACTGACACCAATGCTGGGAGTTATTATTGTGTCCACTGACACCAATGCTGGGGGTTATTATTGTGTTCACCGACTCCAATCCTGGGGGTTATTATTCCATCCACTGACACCAATCCTGGGGGTTATTATTGTGTCCACTAACACCAATGCTGGGGGTCATTATTGTGTCCTCTGACACCAATATTGGGGGTTTATGTTTGTGTCTACTGAACTTTTTATGGGGGCACTCATGCAGGCACGCTGTTGAGCTAGGCTTTGTGTGTCCACTGACACACAGAGCGTAGCTTGGCCCTTCCTCCCTCCCACTCTATCCTTACAGGCTGTGATTGACAACAGCAGGAGCCAATGACTTCTGCTGCTGTCAGCTAACCCCCAGACAGGGGAGAAGAGCCGCTGCAGAGGGGCACAAAGGTGAGTCCATATCAGGCTCAGGTGAGTATTTTTTCTGGGGCATTTTTAATGCAGAGAACGCACCATAATAACAACTTTAATGAAAACAGTAAATCCAATAAAGAGATCAGATTCATTGATGTTGACACTTACCGACCGTGGTGACTGGACGGGAGTACGGGATGAACCCCTTGGAGTCCGGTGAGGTCAATCCTCGGCCGTAGAAGAAGCACGGAGCAAAGCCAAAGAGTTTCTGGAATTTACACTGAAGTAAACGCAGGAAAGTTCCCTCAGAGAAATTGACCTGCTGGTAGAGGTCCGTCTCCCCAAAGGAGAAGGAAGGGACCAGATCCGCCCTGTACAGAGAGAAGAGACACACTGTCACTACAACCCTATCTCCTGGTGTGTGAGTGGATCCGGACCATCATACAGAACCCGCACAACGATCATCGTCTCCCGGAAATAGAAGATATTCCTGCATCTTCATTCTACACCTAGAAACCTAGAGACCCCCGACCATCATATGTCTAGGAGGGCCTTCCATTCCACAACCATGGCCATCAGTATGGAGATCCATTCCATTACCATGGCCATCAGTTAGGAGAACCATTCCATTCCACAACCATGGCCATCAGTATGGAGATCTATTCCATTCCACAACCTTGGCCATCAGTATGGAGATCCATTCCATTCCACAACCATGGCCATCAGTATGGAGATCCATTCCATTCCACAACCATGGCCATCAGTATGGAGATCCATTCCATTCCACAACCATGGCCATCAGTATAGAGATCCATATTACTCCAGAACCATGGCCATCAGTATGGAAATCCATTCCAGTCCACAACCATGGCCATCAGTATGGAGATCCATTCTATTCCACAACCATGGCCATCAGTATGGAGATCCATTCCATTCCACAACCATGGCCATTAGTATAGAGATCCATATTACTCCAGAACCATGGCCATCAGTATGGAAATCCATTCCAGTCCACAACCATGGCCATCAGTATGGAGATCCATTCCATTCCACAACCATGGCCATCAGTATGGAGATCCATTCCATTCTACAACCATGGAGATGACTACCCCCCCCCCCCCCCCCCACAGCCATTACTATAGAGATGACTACCCCCCCCCACTTTTGAGATGACAACCCTCCTATTAAAAGAGTGATGACCCCCCCACACACACACACACAGCCATTACTATAGAGATGCCTACCCCCCCAACAGCCATTAATATAGAGATGACTACCCCCTCCAGCCAATGAAACAGGAGATGACTACCCCCTTCCCCCCACAGCCATTAATATAGTGTGCCCCTCCCCCCATCAAGGCCCTTACTAACATAGGGACATTACTGACCCATACTCCAATGCCAATCGCACGAATCCTCGCCTCCGACTCAGAATGAGGTTTGTCACTCCCGGCTGGCAGGATAAGGATTCAGCAGCGCCACCTATGACAATAACCACGGCGTTGCCACGCCCCTTTTGGGACAGAGTATAACCAATCGCTTTTTGATTCACCGGGCAGAGACCTGGGGGAGAGACAGGGAGGGATGAGATCACACCATACACAGCCTGTAATACAACCAGAATAACCCACAGACATTGACTTCCGTCGTCTGATCTCTGCGATCATTACGTCATAACCTACGAGGGCGAAGCACTATCCCCCCTCCCCCTTATCCAAGCTAGCAGCCTGGAGACTGCACTGTCCTCTGTTAATCCTTTCCTGTGATGATTGACAGTTCAGGAAAGCAGCACTGAGAGAAAAGGAGCCAACACTGACAGTTCAGGGAAGCAGCACCGAGAAAGAAGGAGCCAACACTGACAGTTCAGGGAAGCAGCACTAAGAGAGTAGGAGCCAGCACTGACAGTTCAGGGGAGCAGCACTGAGAGATGAGCAAACACTGACAGTTCAGGGAAGCAGCACTGAGAAAGAAGGAACCAGCACTGACAGTTCAAGGAAGCAGCACTGACAGTTCAGGGAAGCAGCAGAGAGAGAAGGAGCCAACACTGACAGTTCAGGGAAGCAGCACTGAGAGAGAAGGAAGCAGCACTGACAGTTCAGGGAAGCAGCACAGAGAGAAGGAAACAGCACTGACAGTTCAGGGAAGCAGCACTGAGAGAGAAGGAACCAGCACTGACAGTTCAGGGAAGCAGCACAGAGAGAAGGAACCAACACTGACAGTTCAGGGAAGCAGCAGAGAGAGAAGGAGCCAACACTGACAGTTCAGGGAAGCAGCACTGAGAGAGAAGGAAGCAGCACTGACAGTTCAGGGAAGCAGCACAGAGAGAAGGAAACAGCACTGACAGTTCAGGGAAGCAGCACTGAGAGAGAAGGAACCAGCACTGACAGTTCAGGGAAGCAGCACTGAGAGAGAAGGAACCAGCACTGACAGTTCAGGGAAGCAGCACAGAGAGAAGGAACCAGCACTGACAGTTCAGGGAAGCAGCACAGAGAGAAGGAACCAACACTGACAGTTCAGGGAAGCAGCACTGAGAGAGAAGGAACCAGCACTGACAGTTCAGGGAAGCAGCGCTGATAGAGAAGGAGCCAGCGCTGACAGTTTAGGGAAGCAGCACTTCGAGAGAAGGAAGCAGCACTGAGGGAGAAAGAACCAGCGCTGACAGTTGAGGGAAGCAGCGCTGACAGTTGAGGGAAGCAGTACTGACAGTTGAGGGGGGCAGCGCTGACAGTTGAGGGGGCAGCGCTGACAGTTGAGGGGGGCAGCGCTGACAGTTGAGGGGGGCAGCGCTGACAGTTGAGGGGGGCAGCGCTGACAGTTGAGGGAGGCAGCACTGACAGTTGATATACTGGCGCAGTACCCACCTCCACTCATCATATACTCGCGCAGTACAGGAAGTCGGAAGTTTCCAGCGAGGGTGGCCAGGTGGGGTCGGATTCCGGGGAACTTCTGGGAGAAGCCAGTGGATTCGGTGACGAAGTTGCAGAACGCTCCGATGCAGAGAATTCCGTGTGGATGAGAGCCGATGATGTAATTCCTCCCCGGAGGGAGGGGGTGTGTCTTCACCAGCTGCGGGGGGAGGGGACAACATCAATGACTGGAGGGGAGGAGTTAACAGTTCAAATCTAAACCCAATCACTGAAACCCTCATATAAACTGTATCCGCAGAGTTCATTAATAACCCCTCCCCCGGTGATCCCACCATGCAGGTCACTTCCTGTTATAGGGTGACAACCTTCGGCCCCTGTCTCCCAATACTGTTCCTGCATTGTCACCCCATCACAGGGACTTCCGATGGAGACTACAAGCGGCCGTTACATCTGCCGCTTACGGTAATATAAATCCCCGGTGATCCCGTCATGGGGGTCCTTGTTTACATTCCCAGACTCCGCTTCTCATACCTGTATGGGGAAATATTCCTGAAAATGCCTCCAAAGAGCCCAGTTCCGCACCCACTCACTGCGCCGACCCCCTGAAATATGGAGGAAAAAAAAGAACAAAGGGGATCAGACAATTCTATTCCATGTTATAGATCTCTACATTATTACTGATCGATCTAATTCCATCGATAGAAAAGGCGGCACCATGTTTGTTTTCCGGCATCATCCAGGGTCACCATCAAGTTTCAAGACTAAGATGGTGGCTCATTTTTTAACCAATTTATTCAGTGCATATTTGTTGTGATTGGCCAAAGGTAATCACTTGGGACTGATGGGCTGTGATTGGCCCTGTACCATGTGATCACTGTGACCAATCACTGCTAGCAACAAAATCGTACAATCTGTTGGGGGGGGCAATGATATACGGGATGAAATGATGGTCTGCCATGAAAGGTAATATCAGGATAAAACAGAAGTAAAAATGGAAACACGATAAGCTAAAGTGGGGGAGGGGGTCAAAAACCAAGGAAAAAAAAAGGGGGGGGGGGGAACAATTATATACGGGATGAAATGATGATCTGCCATGAAAAGGTAATATCAGGATAAAACAGAAGTAAAAATTGAAAAAAGATAAGCTAAATGGGGGTCGAAAATCGTGAAAAAAAAGGGGGGTCAAAAACCCAGAAAAAAGGGGGGGTCAAAAATTGAGGAAAAAAGGGGGGGGGAGACAATTATATACGGGATGAAATGATGGTCTGCCATGAAAGGTAATATCAGGATAAAACAGAAGTAAAAATTTAAACACAATAAGCTAAAGGGGGGGGGGGGCAAAAATTTAGGAAAAAAAAGGGGAGGGATCAAAAATCAAGAAAAAAATGGGGGGGGGGGGGGGTAAAAAAATTGAGAAACAAAAGGGGGGGGAACAAGCTTTTCAGAACAATGATATACGGGATGAAATGATGATCTGCCATGAAAGGTAATATCAGGATAAAAAAGAAGTAAAAATGAATACACGATAAGCTAAACGAGGGGAGGGGGTCAAAAATCGAAAGCCGGTAAGTAGGAAGGAAGAAGACCCCAGTAGCTGAAGGGTCCCGCTGTCACCTGCTCGTGGAGAAAGTAACGGGGGGGGGGGGGGGGCACAACAAATATTAGATTGAGGTCTTTGTTACCTGCTTCAGGTGTGTCCCAGTCCAGGAGGAGCCAGCTCAGGTAAGCGGCGGATATGAGCCACAGGTGGGTGAAGAAGAGGTAAGTTAAGATCACCAGGAACACCAACCCTGAGGAGGAGACGGGGGAGGGGGGGATATATTATTATTTAGCACATAGGAAGGATCACGGTGGGGGATGTGAATGTTACTGGAATTATTTCAGAGCTTTGTTCAGTTCTTATTACAGATCTGCAGATCATTTGTAGCATTCTGTACTCAACAATCCGACACGTTTATGGGGGGGTGACAACCCCCTTCTTCAGGGCCCCTCCCACATGTGCTCTTCATTGTCCTATTAGAAAGCTCCACACTCCATGTCATAGATGGACACAAACACAACTCCCTCCCCCCCATATTATTCATCTTCTCATGGATTTCTACTGAAGGAAACACTATCAGAATATCAGAACTTATACACAAATAAATAATTATATATACATAAATATAAAAATAAGTATATAAAGAAAGATACATAAATAAATGAATATATAAATAAAGATACATAAATAAATAATGACAAAATAAACATACAAATAAATAAAGATATATAAATAAATAACGATACATAAATACACACATAAATAATGATACATAAATTAAGATACATAAAACACACAAATAAAGATACATAAATAAATACACAAATAAAGATACATACTGTAAATAAATACACAAATGAATAAATAATTATAGTTCCCAGTTGGCTGTCTGCCGATGTTTAGGTAACAGTCAAAAGTCAAAGATTTCAACAAGAAAGGTAACGGGGAGATACCTTTCATATGCAATTATTTAACAAACACCAACACATAAATAAATACATTCCAGTTTTTATATTAAAATTATATTAAATTAAATTATATTCTTGTTTTTTTAATATTAAAAAGGGGAGATTTTTTTTTTACTTTCACAAATTTTCCCGGTTAGATCTGTTCTGATCTCATAATTCTTTGGCGTACATCGCAGGTTATCCTGCATATACTGATGAAGCATCAACACAAAGAACATAAAAAAAAAAAAAAACATTAAAAATAAATTAAATTATTATTATTAAATTTTTAAAAATACATTTTTAAACGATTAAAAAAAAAAGAAGTTATTCAAAAATTAATTATTGCATTGTTAAAAAAAATAATTATTAAAACATAAATAATACATTATTAAACTAAAAATCGTAAGTTCCAAATGCACATCCATTGTTTATTCTCTGGGTGCCCGGACATCATGTTCCAGGTCATGGTAGGTCACTTAGTAATACATTAGCAGAATACAGATAAGCTGATTAGCCAATCGGATTTTCCCATCTTATTTCCATGCCCCCCAATAGCTGCAGAATTATTTTCCGCAATTTTCCCGCACAATTTGGACAAATCTCATCATACTAGATGGATGCCGTTTAATTATTATTATTTTTTTTAAACCAAGTATTTTTTATTGAAAGAACAAAGTTTCAGTTTATTGCACTGAAGACTCACCCATCAGAAGAAAGGAGAAGATCCATTTTACTATGATGAGGATCTGCAGGAAGGAGCGGCGGTGCTCTTGGGGCGGTGTGGCCGCGGCGGAGATCGATCGCAATGCGGAGCGCAAAGTCAGCCGGCTTCCTGAAACACGCAATGACTTCAGATTGGTCTCTGCTGGCCGCTTCCCTCCAATATTGATCTGTAATCAATACTCTGCTGTATGGCGCCCCCTGCTGGCCGCTTCCCTCCAATATTTACCTGTAATGAATACTTTGCTGTATGGCGCCCCGTGCTGGCCACTTCCCTCCAATATTTACCTGTAATCATTACTTTGCTGAATGGCACCCCCTGCTGGCCGCTTCCCTCCAATATTTACTTGTGATCAATACTTTGCTGTGTGGCGCCCTCTGCAATATTTACCTGTAATCAATACTTTGCTGTATGGCAGCCCCTGCTGGCCGCCTTCCTCCAATATTTACCTGTAATCAATACTATGCTGTATGGTGCCCCCTGCTGGCTGCTTCCCTCCAATATTTACCTGTAATCAATACTTTGCTTTGTGGCGCCCTCTGCAATTTTTACCTGTAATCAATACTTTGCTGTATGGTGTCCCCTGCTGGCCGCTTCCCTCCAATATTTACTTGTAATCAATACTTTGCTGTATGGCGCTCCCTACTGGCCGCTTCCCTCCAATATTTACCTGTAATCAATACTTTGCTGTGTGGCGCCCTCTGCAATATTTACCTGTAATCAATACTTTGCTGTATGGTGCCCTCTGTTGGCCGCTTCCCTCCAATATATACCTTTAATCAATACTTTGCTGTATGGCGCCCCCTGCTGGCCGCTTCCCTCCAATATTTACCTGTAATCGATACTTTGCTGTTTGGCGCCCTGGCCGCTTCCCTCCAATATTCCCAGTTGCAGCAATACTGCAGTAACCGTCAAGAACTCGCTCACACCACTGCACTAGAAAACGTATTTGTAGCGTGCTTTTTATGCGTAGCGTTAAAATATAACGAGATGCTATTGATGTGCGTTTTGTTTGCTTTTTAAAAGCACATAAGCAATATGGACATGTGACTTGCAAAACGCGTCCATTGACTTCAATGCAAAAGCCCCCCCCATGTGACTTCAATGTAAAAACGCCCCCTAGGGACTGCAATGCATAAACGCGTCCCCCTGACTTCAATGCAAGAATGCGGCTCATTGACTTCAATGCAAGAACACCATGCAGTGACTTCAAAGAAAACGCCCCCTAGTGATTTCAATGCAACATCGCGTTCAATTGACTTTACTGCAAATGCAAGAATACCCCCTAGTGATTTCAATGCAAAAACGACACCCATTGACTTCAATGCAAGAACGCCCCCTAGTGACCTCACTGCACAATCGCGTCCATTGACTTTAATGCAAATGCTAGAACGCCCTCTAGTGACTTCAGTTCAAAAACGCTCCCTAGTGACTTCAGTTCAAAAACACCTTCCAATGACTTCAACGCAAAAATGCATCCCATTGACTTCAATGCAAGAACGCCACGCAGTGGCTTCAAAGAAAGGATGCCCCCTAGTAATTTCAATGCAAAATCGCGTTCCATTGACTTTAATTCAAATACAAGAACACCCCCTAGTGACTTTAATGCAAAAACGCCCCTTAGTGACTTAAAGAAACGCGCCCCATTGACTTCAATGCAAAAACGCCCCCTAGAGACCTAAATGCACAATCGCGTCCATTGACTTCAATGCAAATACGAGAACGCCCTCTAGTGACTTAAATTCAAAAATGCTTTCTAGTGACTTCAATTCAAAAAACGCCACCCATGGACTGCGATTCAAAAGCACCCCCTAGTGACTTTAATGTAAAAACGCCCCCTAGTTATGATTTCAATGTAAAATTTGCGTTCCATTGACTTTATGCAAATGCAAAAAAACGGCCCCTAGTGACCTCAATGCACAATCGCGTCCATTGACTTAAAAATGCGACTCATTGACTTCAATGCAAACCCCCCCGCAGTGAATTCAATGCACAATCGCATCCATTGACTTAAAAAAACGCGTCCAATTGACTTCAATGCAAAAAATGCCCCCTAGTGACCTCAATGCACAAAATGCCCCCTAGTGACCTCAATGCACAAAATGCCCCCTAGTGACCTCAATGCACAAAATGCCCCCTAGTGACTTCAATGCAAAACCGCATGCCACGGACTTCAATGCAATAACGGCAGCCACATTAAGGCCGCGTTCACACAGAAGACAATGGTGTGGATGAGCCCTAATTCTGGGGGGACCTCATGGTATAAAGTACAGGCAGCATAGACGAGATAAAACTTACCGCCCAAGTCCTGGGAATACGCTGCGATGATGGTTTTCATGGCTTCAAATCTTCGGCGTTGATTCTTTTTCCCGTCACCGTATGGCGCTCATATTCAGAGCATTTGTGGAAGTTGCCACTTCTGGGACTAGGTGGCCTTCATGTCACTAGAAGTCACGAGCGTGGAATAAAGAGCGATGTTTGTGTAAAGCGCTGACCGTCCTCGACCACAACAAGGAAGCCACTGAGCTCGCTGGTGACATAAACACCTTGTGTATACCCCCCCCCCGTACACCGTAGGATGGAACATTCCACGCTGATGATGAAACCATGGCCTGCCCTTGGTCCAGGGTTAGGATCCAGTCCAAAGCAAACTCAGTCCCTTATCAGTGTGTGTGTCCTCGGGATGAACAGACGAGTCAGCGCAAATCCTTTAATATTCAACAAAAACAAGCCTCGGAAACGTCAAAAATGATACAGAGCGATCTCGCCGATCGGTGGCACCGTCCCCTCTACTGTCCATGGAATGCAACGCAGGAGGACCAGAATCATCACAGCCACAAAAATGAAGAGGGGCTTTGACTGTAGCAATGAGAAGATACCTAAAAATGTCTAAAGCTGGCCACACAGTATACAATTTTATTTCCTACAACCATGGGTGCAAGGAACGAAACTGAGGTCTGGAGACTGGGGCTAGGCCACTCCAGGACCTCAGTGTGTTTCTTCTCGAGACACTCCTTTGTTGCCTTGGCCATGTGTTTTCTCCCCTACTACGGCTCCTACCAACTCTTGCTCATTCTACATCCATATACCGATAAAGCCTCCAGGACTCCGAGACATGCCCCTTCATATAAATTACCTCCCTCGCCCTCCTGCTTCTCCTAACCTCTGGTGGCATATCCCCAAACCCTGGGCCTCCATCATTTGTCTTTGCCCGACTCCCCAAACCCTCTGGCAGCAGCCGCAATCCTCTACAGTCTCTATTCCTCCTCTTCTCAAAACCAGCCTCTCCTTCTCCTGTGCCCTCTGGAATGCCCGGTCTGTCTGTAACAAACCCACTGCCCTCCACAACCTATTTATCACAAGTTCCTTTAACCTACTTGCCGTTACCAAAACTTGGCTTCATGATTCCAACACTACTTCTCCTGTTTCCCTCTCCCATAGTGGCCTTCTCTGGACTCACTCCCCCCAGACCAAGTGGACGAAAGGGAGGTGGAGTGGGAATCCTTCTAGCCCCATGCAGCACCTATTGGGTGCTTCACCCACCTTCCAGTCAAGAGATGAGGTTAGACTGAGAAGTTTCGAAGTAGTATTAACAGGATGTTGGAATCACCAAGAATGATTGTGGGGATTTCAGAAGAGAGAAAGTAGGGTTGCCAGGTAGAGACGTCATCTCTGAAACCCTCCTCTTTTGAGGGAGGCGGGTCAAGCACTCAATAGGTGCTGCATGGGGCTAGAAGGATTCCCACTCCACCTCCCTTCCATCCACTTGGTCTGGGGGAGTGAGTCCAGAGAAGGCCACCATGGGAGAGGGAAGCAGGAGAAGTAGTGTTGGATTCATGAAGCCAGGTTTTACAGCAAGTAGGTTAAAGGAATTATTTTCTCCTGTTCTCTTGACCTGAAGAAATGGATACAGGTTCCTACTCACTCCGATGGCAACACCCGCCTCGACCTTTTCTCCTGCACTCTGTGCAACCTCTCCAATAATCCTCTCCCACTCTCTGATCACCACCTTATTAGTTTGACTCTCTCCCGGCCTTCCACCTCCTCTCCCTCCAACCGCCTAACAGTGACCCGTAGAAACCTTCACCACCTTAAGCCTTCTCTTCTCAACCCTACTTGCCGTTACCCAAAACCTGGCTTCATGAATCCAACACTACTTCTACTTCCCTCTCCCATGGTGGCCTTCTCCGGACTCACTCGCCCAGACCAAGTGGACGGAAGGGAGGTGGAGTGGGAATCCTTCATGCCCATGAAGCACCTATTGTGTACTTCACCCACCTCCCTCTCTGAAACCCTCCTCTTTTGAGGGAGGTGGGTGAAGCACTCGGGGCACTAAAGAAGGCTTTTGCTCAAAGCCTCCTTTAGTGCCCCGGCCCACCTTTGGCACTGACATATCTGTTATTCTGGCATGCAGATGCAGGCCCGCCAAGTCCCTGTGGCACATCTACGCATGCGTGGGGGGGGGTTTGAACTGCTGTTTTCTGGGGGCGGATCACGCGATCTCAGTGTCTGTGCAGAATTAATGGATTATAAGAGATGAAAACATGGAGAGTTGAGCCGAGGTCGGAGGGGGAGGGGGGGGGGGTGTGTACAGTTAACGGGATGACTGACCGCAGATTATTGGCAGAAAGAAGTATTTGTAAATAAACATCTGGACGCACACACAGCAGAGAAATCCCAAAAGTCTTCACTCCGTCGATCATCCCATCCACACATGGAGTCCGGGGAAATAAAAAAAGATTTGCATTGTTATTCATCGTGAGACACTGCATGTACATTTTCTCTCCAGGTCGAAGGTTTTTCCTTTTTTTTCCCTTTAATTTTTTTCATCTTTCCTTTTTGTTTGCTTTTTCGACTCGAACATCGGCTGTTCGCCCGTTCGGCGAATTCCGAACATTATGGGCCGTTCGCGCCAAATTCGTGTGGCGCTCACGGCCCACAATGCACTGCGTCATCGCAGTGCATTGCTGGCTCATGATTGGCCAAGCATGCACTGTGACCCCGCATGCTTGGCCAATCACAGCGCCAGCAGCGAGGAGAGCCATCATTGGCCACAGGCAGGATGCCTGTGGCCAATCATAGCTCAGGCTGTGTAGTACACGCCCCACACTATATAAGGCCGCCAGCGCGGCGGCCTTGTGTAGTGTGTTGGCGTCTGAAGCAGTTAGTGGGTGTTCTGTGTACCTTCAACACAGTATACACCGATCGTTATCGGCCGATTTTCGATCTTGCTCTTCTGTAGTGGTTGTTGTCTACGTGCCCTGACCGCAGTATACACCGCTATATTCACCTCACCTATATAGCTAGTGATCTATCTTTTATAATAGAGCTTGCAGTCAGTAGTGTTAGGAGCTTATGCGTGCTGTCTGCGTGCTCTGTACCCAGTACACACCGCTATATCCACCTACATAGCTCTTCTCTATTTGAGCCATCTGCCATCTGCAGGAGTTATTGGAAGTTGTGTGTGCCTCCAGCACAGCACAGTATACATCTGTATATACCCCTTTATCTCTGGTGTTCTATAATAAAGGCATCTGCAGGAGTTAGTGGGTGTTTTGTGCCTCCAGCACAATATACACCTGTATCTACCCTTTATTTCTGTTCTCTAATAGAGCCATCTGCAGGGTTAGTGGGTGTTGTGTGACTCCATTACAGTATACCCCTTTATCTCTAGTGTTCTATAATAAAGGCATCTGCAGGAGTTAGTGGGTGTTGTGTGCCTCCAGCACAATATACACCTGTATCTACCCTTTATTGCTGTTCTCTAATAGAGCCATCTGCAGGGCTTAGTGGGTGTTGTGTGACTCCATTACAGTATACCCCTTTATCTCTGGTGTTCTATAATAAAGGCATCTGCAGGAGTTAGTGGGTGTTGTGTGCCTCCAGCACAATATACACTACCCAACTGCTGTTTTACCCAACTCCCTTCAGGCCATTACCATGTCTGGAAGGCCAGCAAGGAGAGACAGACAGGCGCGAGCCGATAAAAGAGGGCAAGCAGTCTCTGTGTCTAGAGACAACAGTGCTGGTCGTGGACGTGGTGCATTGTCATCAGCACATGGCCATGGGACATGCTTGTCCTTCTTTTCGGCAGCTGGACATGTTGAGCCGCAACATGCCAACGACTTGGTAGAGTGGATGACCAAGCCCTCTTCATCCTCCTTATCCTCTCTCACCCAGTCTCAGGGTACTAGCAAAGCAGCTGCCAACGCATCGTCTTCCCTCGTCTCAATGTCATCATCAGTGACTCCTTCCCTAGACCCACCATGTCCTCCTGAGGAGTCTCCTGAACTCTTTGAGCACAGTGTTGGGTACATGCTCCAGGAGGATACCCAGTGTTTTATAGGCTCTGATGATGACAATCAGCTAGAGGAAGGCAGTAACGTGAATGCAGAGAGAGGGGATGCTCAAGAAGGACAGCAATCTGGTAGTCATGTTCCACAAGCTGCAGCATATTGCCAGGTTTGCTACAGCGATGAAGAGGGAGGGGATGATGAGGGCACTGACTCCACATGGGTGCCTGGTAGGAGAGAGGAGGAGGAGGAGGCACATGTCCAAAGAGGCAGGATGCCCTCCGGGGGCCAGCTTAGGGGCAGCACACCGACTGAATCACACCGCAGAGCTCCGCCTGTGCAGGGCGCTGCCTCTGCGCGTTATTCTAAAAGTTCTTTGGTGTGGGCCTTTTTTGAGACGAGTGCATCAGATCGCACCACTGCTATTTGCAACATATGTCTCAAGCGTATCTCGCGTGGCCAAAACATCAGCCGCTTGGGCACCACATGCTTGACCAGACATGTTGACCTGCCATGCAGCTCGTTGGCAAGCGTACCTCAAAGACCCACACCAAAGAACAAAGCGGACCTCTCCTTGCTCCTCATCAGCTGGCATCTCCAACCCCACTAGACCTTCAGTCCTCTCTGAAACCTGCTCTGAGAGGAATGAAGGTGTAGAATTAGGTGTGTCACAGCCAAGTGCTTCCGGGCACTCTGCTAGCAGTACACCCACGTCCGATTATAGCAGGCAAATGTCCCTGCCCCAGCTGCTGGACCGGCGAAAGAAGTTCACTCCCAGCCATCCACATGCCCAGCGGTTGAATGCTAGCTTGGCTAAATTGCTAGCACTTCAACTGCTGCCTTTTCAGTTGGTAGACTCGGCCCCCTTCTGTGAGTTTGTACAATGTGCGGTTCCTCAGTGGCAGGTCCCCAAACGCCACTTTTTCTCACGGAAGGCGGTTTCGGCTCTCTACCAGCATGTGGAAGGCAATGTCCTTGCCTCGCTGGACAGGGCGGTCAGCGGTAAGGTGCATATTACCGCTGACTCATGGTCCAGCAGGCATGGACAGGGACGTTACCGGTCTTTCACGCCCCATTGGGTCACTCTTCTGGCAGCTGGGAAGGATGCAGGACAAGGTGCATTAGTGTTGGAGGTTGTTCCGCCACCACACCTCCAAAATGCTACTATTGGTTGTGACACACCTCTCTCCTCCACCCCCTCCTCTTCTTCTTCCTCCATGGCCTCTTCCAGTGCTCTGTCCTCAGAACCAGCGGTGCTCCGTAGGCGTTCCAGGGGCTACGCAAGTACGCAGGCAAAACAATGCCATGCCGTGCTTGCGCTGGTTTGTTTGGGGGACAGGAGCCACACTGGGGCTGATGTTTTGTCAGCTCTGCAGGGGCAGGCCGAGAGGTGGTTGACACCACGCCAGCTTAAGCCAGGAATGGTGGTTTGCGACAATGGCACCAACCTCCTCTCCGCCCTCCGACAGGGACAACTGACCCATGTGCCCTGTGTAGCTCACGTCCTTAACCTGGTGGTGCAGCGGTTCTTGAGCGGGTACCCGGGCTTACAGGATGTCCTGAAGCAGGCCAGGAAAGTCTGTGTGCATTTCCGCCGATCATTTAATGCCTGTGCTCGGCTGGCTGAGCTCCAAAAGGAGTTGAACCTGCCCAAGAACCGCTTTATATGTGACATGCCCACCAGGTGGAACTCAACATTGGCCATGCTGCAGCGGCTGCACACACAGAAGAGGGCCATCAATGAGTACCTGTGTGACTACGGCACCAGGACAGGGTCAGGGGAGCTCGGTTTTTTCTCACCACGCCAGTGGGGCATGATCAGGGATGCATGCACTGTCCTGTCACCGTTTGAGGAGGCCACAAGGATGGTGAGCAGTAACAGTGCATGCATCAGTGACACTGTACCTCTTGTCCACCTCTTGGAGCATACGCTGCGTGGAATAATGGACAGGGCACTGGTCCTGGACAACGTGTTGCTGAGGCATCGGTCAGAAGGAGCGGTGGAGAAGGTGGCCGTCTGACTGATGCTTTCAGACAATTTTTTAGTCCGCAGCCCCAAGGTATGATCGGTTCCAGCAACCATTGCCAGCGTCTGATTTACATGGTGCAGGAATACCTAGGGGCAAGGTCAGACTTGGACACCTTTCCCACCGAAAATCCTCTGGCTTACTGGGTCTTGAGGATGGATCACTGGCCAGAGCTTGCACAGTATGAAATTGAGCTACTGGCCTGTCCTGCATCCAGCGTTCTTTCGGAACGCACCTTCAGTGCTGCTGGTGGCTTTGTTACCGATCACAGGGTGCGCCTGTCCACCGAATCAGTTGATCGACTGACCTTCATCAAGATGAATCAGTCTTGGATCACCCACAGCTACCAAGCACCTGAAGCTGATGTAACCGAATAATTTTTTTTGAAATATCACATCCCTTCAAGACTGCCTATGCTGAGTGACTGAGTGACATGTAATTACAATTCTTGATATAATATTTCACAGGAGGGCCCGTTCCTGTGCCCACCCAGAGTAACTGTGAGGACTTATAGTGTTGTGGCACCAGCACCACAACCACCAAAGGTAAATTTTTCTACCACTGTTCAACAATGGCATGTAATTACAATTCTTGATATAATCGTTCACAGCAGGGCGCTCCAGCGCCCACCAAGAGTCACTTTGAGGGCATACAATGTTGTGGCAAAACCAACACCTTGTTCCGCCATTTCTGCAGAGCATATAGGGCAGGCCCCTACTTTCAAACATCCAACTTACAAACATCTCCTACTTGCAAATGGAAGGAGACAACAGCAAGTGAGGTGAAAAAAGATGTATGACAAAACAAATTATACAGGGGTGATAACCCTTCCCTATGTTTTCCAAAAAGCTTAAAAATAGTTTTTTTGACTGGAGCTACACTTTAAAAATGTACCAGTTGAAAATTACAAATAGATTCAACTTAACACAACAACCCTACACAGTCCCTGTCTTGTTTGCACCGCCTGTATACTGCTGTTCTGAGTATATAGGGCCTGGGGGCCACACGCATTTCCTTTTTTTAATATGGGTACTGGGTTCCCCTTAATATGCGTACAAGACCCAAAGGGGCTGGTAATGGGCAGGGAGGGCTACCCATGCCATTTTTCTCAATGATTTTCAACCATATTGCAGGAACCAGATATAACATTAAAACCGCAAGCAGTTTTAAATGATGTTATTTCCGTTAAATGTCATTTTGTGCAGGGACTGTTCTAAACACGGGAAACACGTGGCACTTCACAGGCATACTACAGACACCCCCCAGGCACCATATTTAAAGGAATATTTCACTTTTTTTTGTTCACTTTAATCGTCATTAAAATCAGTGCTCCCGCCAAAACTGCCATTTTTAAAATCATTTTAGGCATTGACCCATGTCCCCTGGGGCAGGAGCCAGGTCCTCAAACCCTTTTTAGGACAGTATCTTGCATATTAGCCATTAAAATTAGCACTTTTAATTTCGAACTTTCGAGTCCCATAGACTTCAATGGGGTTCTAAAGTTCGTACCAATTTGGGGTCCGTTCGAAAGTTCTGGTGCGAACCGAACCGGGGGTGTTCGGCTCATCCCTAGACAGGGCACTCAGGTCATACTCTGCATGACAGATATAGGAGGGGGAGGGGTCCTCCTATAACCTCTATGTCAGGGTGTGTCAAACTCAAATTCACATTAGCGGTATGGTTGCCCTCAAAGGGCTGGTTGTATCTGTAGGACTATGTATCTACTCTAGGGGCGCACTGAGTATAGAGTGCAGGGTTCAGGAGCGCACTGAGTACAGAGTGCAGGGTTCAGGAGTGCACTGAGTACAGAGTGCAGGGTTCAGGAGTGCACTGAGTACAGAGTGCAGGGTTAAGGAGTGCACTTACTACAGAGTGCAGGGTTCAGGAGTCAAGAAAATAGGGACAAACTGCGCTACGGAATACAACAGAAAACTGGTAACCCAAAATACAAGGTCTATCGGAAGCTGCAACTCTGATGTACACCAAATATACACAAAATCGAAATAGGAAAAAAAGGAATTGCGCTAACCTATATAGACTAAAATTGGTGTGAACCCAAAGAAATATATGTACCAATCAAAAAGTGAAAAACAGCTGGAAATCTCCAGTTGTTACACCTGAAAAGTAAATCAATCACCTAAAAAAAAAATTGTATATGTGTATATATGTGCAACACTAGCCAACAAATATAGGATACAACTGTATATCTCCAGTGATCGAATTAAAGAAAAAAAACACTGTGTACTAAATTAATAAAAATGAAAAAGATACAAACCATAAGTGATAAACTAAAACTCAAACAAGGTGCAAAACAATGTAAACATAAATAATATTTATATAATGAAGACATGAATAAATAAACAAATGAATGTGAATAGATTAATTAATAATGACAATATATAGTGTCCATATATAATTTAAAATAAAATTAATAATAATAATAATAATAAGTAGTGTCCATATAGTTGACCGACCACCCGTGATGAATTTACAGTGGATAACTGGATTCCAAACAAAAGAACTTTTCAAAGTGCGAATGTGCTCTTGCCACCACCACACATATAAGTTGGCTCCTTACCGACTCAATATGACCCCCCGTTACAGAGGGTCTCAGCAGGCAAAAATAGATTGAATAGGCATTCACATTAATGAGCTGCTTGTCCGGTCCCAAATCTTCCACAAGATGGAGCTAGTACAGTCTCTGCCGTCTCTCCCCTCCCGTACACCACTCTCCACTCAGCGCAATACCACATAGAAGATAAAGGCTCCAAATAGTGTAAAACCATCAACTTTTTAATTCAAAAAATAGTAATGCACTTACATAAATAACTTGGCATCAGGCTTAATAGGAAGTGTGCGCCAGCCGGACACACACAAAACAAACCAACCCGTACTTCCTGGTGATTAGCAAACGAAAAGACCGAGGTGACGTCAGCGCGTCGCTCTGCCCTACGCGTTTCGTAATAACTTACGTCGTCCCGGGGCACGGGCGGCGCGCGACGTCACCTCATTTATACCCAATATCATAACCCAAGCCTCGTTCTGGGTCGGCGGCCATCTTAGATGTGTACACAACAAAAAAAGTCATGTGAGCACGGGCCATGCCTCGCTCCCAGTGGGCGGCCATCATGGAAGTTATCTAGCTCAGATGTATATCCAACAGAGGAGCGCCATATGATCATAGATCAATCCTCACTCTCAGTAAGCAGCCATCATTAAAATAATCCCCAAGGTCCTAAATCAACTTGAAAACGATTGATCAGGAAAGAGGAAAAGAAAAAAAGAGAAAAAAGGAGAGGAAAAAAAGAAAAAAGGTCACAAGTGCAACCTTCGATCCATAACAAAAATGTCCACCATATATCCACAGAGTCAAGACAAAAATAGAAACAGGATGACCACAGATACGGGACATATCCAATATGTGTGGAATAACCCGGAAGTGGATCCAAACTGCATAACGGGGACACAGAGCAGAAACGTAAAAGGGTCTCAGGCACAGAGTACAGAGTGCAGGGTTCAGGAGCGCACTGAGTACAGATTGCAGGGTTCAGGAGCGCACTGAGTACAGGGTGCAGGGTTCAGGGGCGCACAGAGTACAGGGTGCAGGGTTCAGGGGCGCACTGTGTACAGAGTGCAGGATTCAGGAGTGCGCTTCGTACAGAGTACAGGTTTCAGGAGTGCGCTTCGTACAGAGTACAGGTTTCAGGAGTGTGCTTCGTACAGAGTGAAGGGTTCAGGAGCGCACTTCATACAGAGTACAGGGTTCAGGAGTGCGCTTTGTACAGAGTACAGGGTTCAGGAGTGCACTGTGTATAGAGTACAGGAGCGCGCCTTGTACAGAGTACATGGTTCAGGAGTTTGCTTTGTACAGAGTACAGGGTTCAGGAACGCGCCTTGTACAGAGTACAGGGTTCAGGAGTGCACTTCGTACAGAGTGCAGGGTTCAGGAGCGCGCCTCCGAGTGTACAGGGTTCAGGAGCGCGCCATTTACAGAGTGCAGGGTTCAGGAGTGCGCTCCATACAGTGCAGGGTTTCAGGAGTGCGCCATGTACAGAGTACAGGGTTCAGGAGCGTGCCTTAGAGTGCAGGGTTCAGGAGCACGGCTCGTAGAGAGTACAGGGTTCAGGAGCGCGCCATGTACAGAGTACAAGGTTCAGGAGCGTGCCTCAGAGTGCAGGGTTCAGGAGCGCGCCTCCGAGAGTACAGGGTTCAGGAGCGCGCCATTTACAGAGTGCAGGGTTCAGGAGCGCGCCTCCGAGAGTACAGGGTTCAGGAGCGCGCCATTTACAGAGTGCAGGGTTCAGGAGTGCGCTCCATACAGTGCAGGGTTTCAGGAGTGCGCCTTGTACAGAGTACAGGGTTCAGGAGTGCACTTCGTACAGAGTGCAGGGTTCAGGAGCACGCTTCGTACAGGGTGCAGGGTTCAGGAGTGCGCTTCGTACAGAGTACAGGGTTCAGGAGTGCACTGTGTACAGAGTACAGGATTCAGGAGAGCGCCATGTACAGAGTACAGGGTTCAGGAGCATGCCTTAGAGTGCAGGGTTCAGGAGCACGGCTCGTAGAGAGTACAGGGTTCAGGAGAGCCATGTACAGAGTACAAGGTTCAGGAGCGTGCCTCAGAGTGCAGGGTTCAGGGTTCAGGGGCGCACTGTGTACAGAGTGCAGGATTCAGGAGTGCGCTTCGTACAGAGTACAGGTTTCAGGAGTGCGCTTCGTACAGAGTACAGGTTTCAGGAGTGTGCTTCGTACAGAGTGAAGGGTTCAGGAGCGCACTTCATACAGAGTACAGGGTTCAGGAGTGCGCTTTGTACAGAGTACAGGGTTCAGGAGTGCACTGTGTATAGAGTACAGGAGCGCGCCTTGTACAGAGTACAGGGTTCAGGAGTTTGCTTTGTACAGAGTACAGGGTTCAGGAACGCGCCTTGTACAGAGTACAGGGTTCAGGAGTGCACTTCGTACAGAGTGCAGGGTTCAGGAGCGCGCCTCCGAGTGTACAGGGTTCAGGAGCGCGCCATTTACAGAGTGCAGGGTTCAGGAGTGCGCTCCATACAGTGCAGGGTTTCAGGAGTGCGCCATGTACAGAGTACAGGGTTCAGGAGCGTGCCTTAGAGTGCAGGGTTCAGGAGCACGGCTCGTAGAGAGTACAGGGTTCAGGAGTGCGCCATGTACAGAGTACAAGGTTCAGGAGCGTGCCTCAGAGTGCAGGGTTCAGGAGCGCGCCTCCGAGAGTACAGGGTTCAGGAGCGCGCCATTTACAGAGTGCAGGGTTCAGGAGCGCGCCTCCGAGAGTACAGGGTTCAGGAGCGCGCCATTTACAGAGTGCAGGGTTCAGGAGTGCGCTCCATACAGTGCAGGGTTTCAGGAGTGCGCCTTGTACAGAGTACAGGGTTCAGGAGTGCACTTCGTACAGAGTGCAGGGTTCAGGAGCACGCTTCGTACAGGGTTCAGGGTTCAGGAGTGCGCTTCGTACAGAGTACAGGGTTCAGGAGTGCACTGTGTACAGAGTACAGGATTCAGGAGAGCGCCATGTACAGAGTACAGGGTTCAGGAGCATGCCTTAGAGTGCAGGGTTCAGGAGCACGGCTCGTAGAGAGTACAGGGTTCAGGAGCGCCATGTACAGAGTACAAGGTTCAGGAGCGTGCCTCAGAGTGCAGGGTTCAGGAGCGCGCCTCAGAGAGTACAGGGTTCAGGAGTGCGCTTCGTACAGAGTACAGGTTTCAGGAGTGTGCTTCGTACAGAGTGAAGGGTTCAGGAGCGCACTTCATACAGAGTACAGGGTTCAGGAGTGCGCTTTGTACAGAGTACAGGGTTCAGGAGTGCACTGTGTATAGAGTACAGGAGCGCGCCTTGTACAGAGTACAGGGTTCAGGAGTTTGCTTTGTACAGAGTACAGGGTTCAGGAATGCGCCTTGTACAGAGTACAGGGTTCAGGAGTGCACTTCGTACAGAGTGCAGGGTTCAGGAGCGCGCCTCCGAGTGTACAGGGTTCAGGAGCGCGCCATTTACAGAGTGCAGGGTTCAGGAGTGCGCTCCATACAGTGCAGGGTTTCAGGAGTGCGCCATGTACAGAGTACAGGGTTCAGGAGCGTGCCTTAGAGTGCAGGGTTCAGGAGCACGGCTCGTAGAGAGTACAGGGTTCAGGAGCGCGCCATGTACAGAGTACAAGGTTCAGGAGCGTGCCTCAGAGTGCAGGGTTCAGGAGCGCGCCTCCAAGAGTACAGGGTTCAGGAGCGCGCCATTTACAGAGTGCAGGGTTCAGGAGCGCGCCTCCGAGAGTACAGGGTTCAGGAGCGCGCCATTTACAGAGTGCAGGGTTCAGGAGTGCGCTCCATACAGTGCAGGGTTTCAGGAGTGCGCCTTGTACAGAGTACAGGGTTCAGGAGTGCACTTCGTACAGAGTGCAGGGTTCAGGAGCACGCTTCGTACAGGGTGCAGGGTTCAGGAGTGCGCTTCGTACAGAGTACAGGGTTCAGGAGTGCACTGTGTACAGAGTACAGGATTCAGGAGAGCGCCATGTACAGAGTACAGGGTTCAGGAGCATGCCTTAAGCCCCGTACACACGAGAGGGATTAAGTCTGACAGACCTCCAAAGGAGTTCCGCCGGAGTTCAGACGGAGTTCCGACGGAGTTCTGGCGGACTTTTCGACCGAACGGACTTGACCACACACCATCACACCAAACTCCGACGGAGTCGAACGTGATGACGTACGACTGGATTCGACGTAGGAAGTTCATAGACAGTAGCCAATAGCTGCCCTAGCGTCGGTTTTAGTCCGTCGGAGTAGCACACACACGAGCGGATTTTTCGACGGGGACCGGGTCCGGCGGAGTTCCGTCGGGAAAATTTGAAGCATGCTTCATTTCTAAAGTCCGTCAGACTTTGGCGAATCAAAAGTCCGTTGCAGCCCACACACGATCGGATAGTCTGACGGACTCAGTCCGTCGGAGTTTGGATGTCGAAAAGTCCGCTCGTGTGTACGGGGCTTTAGAGTGCAGGGTTCAGGAGCACGGCTCGTAGAGAGTACAGGGTTCAGGAGCGCCATGTACAGAGTACAAGGTTCAGGAGCGTGCCTCAGAGTGCAGGGTTCAGGAGCGCGCCTCAGAGAGTACAGGGTTCAGGAGCGCGCCATTTACAGAGTGCAGGGTTCAGGAGTGCGCTCCATACAGTGCAGGGTTTCAGGCGCCTTGTACAGAGTACAGGGTTCAGGAGTGCACTTCGTACAGAGTGCAGGGTTCAGGAGCACGCTTCATACAGGATGCAGGGTTCAGGAGTGCGCTTCGTACAGAGTACAGGGTTCAGGAGTGCACTGTGTACAGAGTACAGGAGCTCGCTTCATACAGAGTACAGGGTTCAGGAGTGCGCTGCGTACAGGGTTCAGGAGTTTGCTTCGTACAAAGTACAGGGTTCAGGAACACGTCTTGTACAGAGTACAAGGTTCAGGAGTGTGCTTCGTACAGAATACAGGGTTCAGGAACGTGCCTTGTACAGAGTGCATGGTTCAGGAGTGTGCTGTGTAGAGAGTGCAGGGTTCAGGAGTGCGCTTTGTACAGAGTGCAGGGTTTAGGAGTGCGCTTCGTACAGAGTACAGGGTTCAGGAGTGCACTGTGTACAGAGTGCAGGATTCAGGAGCGCGCTTCATACAGAGTACAGGGTTCAAGAGTCTGCTGCGTACAGAGTTTAGGACTGTGCCTTGTACAGAGTACAGGGTTCAGGAGTGTGCTTCGTACAGAATACAGGGTTCAGGAACGTGCCTTGTACAGAGTGCAGGGTTCAGGAGTGTGCTGTGTAGAGAGTGCAGGGTTCAGGAGTGCGCTTTGTACAGAGTGCAGGAGTGCGCTTCGTATAGAGTGCAGGGTTCAGGAGCGCACCATGTACAGAGTACAGGGTTCAGGAGCGTGCCTCAGAGTGCAGGGTTCAGAAGCGCGCCTCAGAGAGTACAGGGTTCAGGAGCACGCCATTTACAGAGTGCAGGGTTAAGGAGTGCGCTCCATACAGTGCAGGGTTTCAGGAGTGCGCCTTGTACAGAGTACAGGGTTCAGGAGTGCACTTCGTACAGAGTGCAGGGTTCCGGAGTGCGCTCCGTACAGTGCAGGGTTCAGGAGTGTGCTTCGTACAGGGTGCAGGGTTCACGAGTGCACTCCGTACAGTGCAGGGTTCTGCACTTTTGTTATAATGCAGCCATTTGCTAAAATCATTTAAGTTTATTTTTTCCCTCATTAAAGTGGAGCTGCACAGAAAAAAATAAAAATTCATCAAAATTCATAAAAAAAAAAAAAAAAATTTAGATTTTTTTTTTTAAACTCACCTCTAAATGCCTGTTGCTAGGGGGTCCCTTGTAGTCTAACTCCTTCAGCACCTGGGCTGGTGACGTCACTTCCCCCTCAGCGCAGGAAGGGCTCAGCTCCGCCCCCTCCCTCCTGTCAGTCATCTGGGCCACTCGACAGGTCCCAGATGAATGCGCGGCCAATCACCGCACGTGCGGAGCTGCTCACGCATGCGCAGTGGGTGCCCGGCTGTGAAGCCACAGCCGGGTGCCCGCAGTTAGAATGCCGGCACCGCCGAGCAGAGGGGGGGGGGACGAGGGGGGCTTCGTTCCCCCGCATCGTTGGACCCTGGGACAGGTAAGTGTCCGATTTATTAAAAGTCAGCAGCTGCAGTATTTGTAGCTGCTGACTTTTAATTTTTTTTAATTTTTTTTAAGGGGAACTCCTCTTTAATGTACACACAGCACCCCATAGTGACAGAAAAACACAGAATTGGTGACATTTTTGCAGATTTATTAACCACTTCGCGCCCAGGCCAATTCTGACATTTCTCTCCTACATGTAAAATTCATAATTTTTTTGCTAGAAAATTACATAGAACCCCCAAACATTATATATGTTTTTTTTTTAGCAAAGACCCTAGAGAATACAATGGCGGTTGTTGCAACTTTTTATCTCGCACGGTATTTGCGCAGCACTTTTTCGAACACGTTTTTTCCAGGAAAAAAACAGTAAAGTTAGCCCAATTTTTTTGCATAATGTGAAAGATGAAGGTACGCCGAGTAATTTTGAAGCGTGACATGTTGGGTAAATAGATACCCAACATGTCACGCTTCAAAATTGCACGCACTCGTGGAATGGTGCCAAACTTTGTTATTTAAAAATCCCAATAGGCAACGCTTTAAATTTTTTTACTGATTACATGTTTTGAGTTACAGAGGAGGTCTAGGGCTAGAATTATTGCTCTCACTCTACTGATCTCGGCAATACCTCACATGTGTGGTTTGAACACCGTTTTCATATGTGGGCGGGACTTACGTATGCGTTAGCTTCTGCGTACGAGCTCACGGGGACAGGGGCACTTTAAAAAAAAAAAATGTTATTATTAATTTTACTTTTATTTTTTTAGTTTGACACTTTAAAAAAAAAATAAAATTGATTACTTTTATTCCTATTACAAGGAATGTAAATATCCTTTGTAATAGGAATATGGCATGATCGGGCCTATTTACAGTGAGACATGGCGTCAATAAGACCCCACATCTCACCTCTAGGCTGGAAAGCTTAAAATAAAAAAAACAAAAAAAAACGATCACAGCTTCCCAGCCGAGGCGGCGCCTTTATTTGAATGCAGAGGCCAGGGTCGTGACATCATAACATCGTGCCCAACCTCCGAACGATCATAGAGCCTCCAACGACATTCTGGTCCACCGGAAATATCTATGATCACCATCCGGGGGCCGGCGGATCCTGTGTCCGACTCACCGATGGAAGCAATGAGTCGGTAGAAGCACCGGAGGGCGACGGGACGTCCCCTACCGCAAGAACGATCATGCCGCGGAACAGCCGTTCTTATGGTGCACGAAATAGCCGTACACACGTAGCCGACTATCCGACGGACTTAGACTGGCGGACTTCCCTCCACACTGTTCGTCGGACTTTCCGAACGGGCTACTTGCCCACACACGGCACTTTTCAGCGGACTAATACGGCGTACTAAGTCCGCCGTACTATCCACCCTACTTTTGAAATGAACGGACTCGCCCACACACGTGGAGGAATGTCCGCTCATTTTGAGCACGTCTCCAGGTAGGCGGGGCCCGCGAAGGAGACGCCACTGGCCCCGCCACCTGGTATGGACTTAAAGGGGAACCCCCAAAAAAATCGGCGTGGGGGTCCCCCCCAAGTCCACAACAGACCCTTGTCCGAGCACGCTACCCGGCTGGCCAGGAAAGGAGGGGCGAGCGCCCCCCTCCTGAGCCGTACCAGGCCGCGTGCCCTCAACATGGGGGAAATCACATGTGACATCAATCCATGTGACATCAACCGATGACACCGCCCCTTGTCCCTATATAAGTGGCCGCGCAGAGCGCATCCCTGGCATTGCGGCCGGAGAGAGCTTCGAGTCAACATCTCCAGGAGAAGAAGGAGAAGAAGAAGAACGGAAGGCGGCGGCGACAGAAGACCGGGCCACCGCCTGTAAAAGAGCTATGAGAAGGCACGGTGGCCCGGCAGAAGAACCGAAGAGGGGGACAAGACCCCCGAAGTCGGAAGAAGAGGCCGCGGCGACGAAGAAGAATGCCGGGCTCCTCCGCTAGCAAAAGAGCTACAAGAAGATAGCGGAGGAGTCCGGCGAGAAGACCCCCGAAGACGGAAGACCCCCGGAGCTGTGCAATAAATTATTTTATCTTGTGTGTTGTGTTTTTTTTTACAGGTGAATGTCATTCACATAGGGTGGGGGGCCGGTATCCGGGGGCCCCCTTATTAAAGGGGGCTCCCGGATTCCGATAAGCCCCTCGCCCGCAGACCCCGACAACCAACGGCCAGGGTTGTCGGGAAGAGGCCCTTGTCCTCATCAACATGGGGACAAGGTGCTTTGGGGTGGGGGGGCCGCGCGGCCCCCCCTTCCCCAAGGCACCCCCCATGTTGAGGGCACACGGCCTGGTACGGCTCAGGAGGGGGGGCGCTCGCTCGCCCCCTCCTTTCCTGGCCGGCCGGGTAGCGTGCTCGGACAAGGGTCTGTTGTGGACTTGGGGGGGACCCCACGCCGATTTTTTTCGGCGTTGGGGTTCCCCTTTAAGTCCATACCAGGTGGCGGGGCCAGCGGCATCTCCTTCGCGGGCCCCGCCTACCTGGAAACCCGCTCGAAATGAGTGGACTTTTCTCCGGGCGGGAAACGTCCGTTCATTTCAAAAGTACAGCGGACTGGCACACACACGGCCGGATTGTCCGCCGAAATGCGAGTCCGGCGGGAAGATTGCAGTGCAAAACTACTTTCTAAGTCCGCCGTACTTTCGGGTCAAAAAAGTATGCCGGAGGCTACACACGGGGGGATTGTCTGGCGGACTTCAGTTTGCCAGACTTTTCCACCCGCTTGTTTGATCGTGTGTACGCGGCATAAGGCATCATTCAGATATAACCTCGGAAAGTCGTGGCCATCCCAGGACATCCACCCGGCGCCAAGTGGTTAAAAAAGAAAACCTGAACTATCACATGGTCCTCAGTATTCAGACCCTTTGCTCAGAATTTAGTAGAAGCCCCTTTTGATCTAATACAGCCATGAGTCTTTTTGGAGAAAGATACCTGGACTTGGGGATCCTCTGCCATTCCTCCTTGCAGATCCTCTCCAGTCCTGTCAGGTTGGATAGTGAACGTTGGTGGATGGCCATTTTTAGGTCTCTTCAGAGATGCTCAGTTGGGTTTAAGTCCGGGCTCTGGCTAGGCCATACAAGAACAGTCACGGAGTTGTGAAGCCACTCCTTCGTTATTTTAGCTGTGTGCTTAGGGTCACTGTCTTGTTGAAGGGAAAACCTTCGGCCCAATCTGAGGTCATGAGCACTCTGGAGGTCTTCGTCCAGGATATCCCTGTACTTGGCGCATTGATCTTTCCTTCAATTGCAACCAGTCGTCCTGTCCCTGCAGCTGAAAAACGCCCCCACAGCATGATGCTGTCACCACCATGCTTCATTGTTGGGACTGTATTGGACAGGTGATGAGCAGTGCCTGTTTTTCTCCACACATACCGCTTAGAATTAAGGCCAAAAAGTTCTATCTTGGTCTTCTCAGACCAGAGAATCTTATTTCTCACCATCTTGGAGTACTTCGGTGTTTTTTTTTAGCAAACTCCATGCGGCTTTCATGTGTCTTGCACTGAGGAGAGGCTTCCGTCAGGCCACTCTGCCATAAAGCCCCGACTGGTGGAGGACTGCAGTGATGGTTGGCTTTCTACAACTTTCTACCATCTCCTGAATGCATATCTGGAGCTCAGCCACAGTGATCTTTGGGTTCTTCTTTACCTCTCTCACCAAGGCCCTTCTCCCCCCGATAGCTCAATTTGGCTGGACGGCCAGCTCTAGGAAGGGTTCTGGTCATCCCAAATGTCTTCCCAAATGTAAAGATTATGGAGGCTACTGGGCTCTTAGGAACCTTAAGTGCAGCAGAAATGTTTTCTGTAACCTTGGCTAGATCTGTGCCTTGCCACAATTCTGTCTCTGAGCTCTTTAGGCAGTTCCTTTGACCTCATGATTCTCATTTGCTCTGACATGCACTGTGAGCTGTAAGGTCTTATATAGACAGGTGTGTGGCTTTCCTAATCAAGTCCAATCAACACACAGCTGGACTTAAATGAAGGTGTAGAACCATCTCAAGGATGATCAGAAGAAATGGACAGTTGTTATTGTCAGGGATGGCTTACCCCTTAATTCTCAGGAAAGCTCAGCTGTCGGCTAATTGCCAGCTCTCTTCTCTCTCCACAGTTACCAGCTGTTCCGGATGATGCTCATCTGACCTGCCTAGGTCACATCACTGAAACCATCTCCTACAGTTTGTCTAAAGACTGGCTTGCTGACATCCCTTCCGGCTCCTTATCCTGCTTGCTATTGCTCTACTTGGATCCCTGACTTCTGGCCTGGCTGACTACCCGATCTGGTTACTGGACTCTGGCTTGCTTGACTACGCTTTTTCTATTTACTTATTTATTTTTATTAATAAACAAGTGTGATTTGATTGTACTTCTGTCTCAGTCTGATTCATGGTTAATGTCAGTAGGCGAAGGCCATGAATTCAGAAGATACAGTCAATCCACTTGTTGGTAATATTTTTTCCAGATTGGATGAGCAAGATCACCACATGGATCAGTTTGCCATAACGTTACAAACATTCCTGAATCGCACGGCTCACCTGGAATCCCCCACGGTGGCTGCTCCGGTACAACGTGAGTCGCAGGCCTTCCCTGCTGCTGCGCCAGTCTCTGTGCAGGCACCTGCCTCCAGTATTACCTCGATAAGAGGTATGTCTGGTTCTGCTCCGATTCCCCAGCGATTTGGGGGCGATCCAGTTCAATGTAGAGGGTTTCTGAATCAGGTTGAGATATACTTCGAGATGCTGCCCCAGGCGTTTCCCACCGGCAGAAGCAAAGTAGGTTTCATGATATCTTTGCTTTCTGAGAGAGCCTTGGCCTGGGCTAACCCTCTATGGGAGACGCAAAAACCTGTTGTCTTGAGTTATCCTCAGTTTGTGGCCTCCTTTAAAAGGGTATTGGACGTTCCCGCACGCTCCGCTTCTGCTGCCAAGTGCCTCATGTCCATCAAACAGAGTACGAGAACTGTTGCCGAATACGCCATTGATTTCCGTACTCTGGCAGCAGAAGTTGCTTGGAACAATGAGGCCCTTATGGCTGCTTTTTCTCATGGTCTCTCGGATTCCATCAATGATGAGATCGCAGCCCGAGATATACCCACTGAGCTGGAAAGCTTGATCTCGTTTGCCATCCTCATTGACTCCAGACTCAGAGAAAGACTTTCTCTTAAGGAGCGCTTGCGGAAGCCTCCTGTATGTTTGCCTCCGAGCTTTGTAGTCCCACCCATGCCTCCCTTACCTCCCATGCCTACTGGTACCGAGTTGGTCAGTGAAGATGAACCCATGCACCTGGGCTTCACGCGTCTTTCTGCGGATGAGAGAGCCTTTAGGAGGAGGGAGAGATTGTGCCTTTATTGTGGCCAGGCAGGTCACTTTTTGAAGCCTTGTCCTATCCGTCCAGGGAACTCCCGAACTTTGAGGTCCTGTCATGGACAGACCTTAGGTGGCGTTGTTTCGTCCCCAATTATCCAGAACGATAAGCCCCTGGTTTTGGTTACCCTTTCTTGGGCTGAGTCGTCCATCAAGATACAGTCTCTAATCGACTCTGGGGCTGCAGGCCTGTTCATTGATGCTGCATTTGTTTTGCAGCACTCGATTCCGCTGCAGCTGCGTGACACTCCACTTGCCATTGAGGCTCTTGACAGGAGACCTTTACAGCCTGCCCCTGTGACTCATGAGACGGTTCCGTTGTCGATGGCCGTAGGGGCTCTTCACCATGAGATAATCCAATTCCAAGTTATTTCCTCACCCATGTTTCCACTGGTTATCCTTGGTTACAGAGGCACAACCCCTCTTTTGATTGGCTCTGTGCTGAGGTTCTCTTCTGGTCACCACAATGCAGTGAGACATGCTTCCTGAAGGTATCCAAGGTCCTGTGCACCTCTTTACATTCCCTCCCTGCTGGAGGAGTACCGTGATTTTAGCGATGTCTTTGATAAAGGTCAAGCCGGTAGTTTGCCACCACACCGGTCTTATGATTGCGCAATTGACCTTCAACCTGGTGCCATACCTCCTCGTGGCCGGGTTTACCCTTTGTCGGTCTTTGTCCTCGTCTCCTGCTGGTGCTGGTTTCTTCTTTGTGAAAAAGAAGAGCGGTGAACTGAGACCTTGTATAGATTATAGCGGTCTCAATCGTGTCACAATTAAGAATGCCTACCCGATTAAATTGATTACAGAGTTATTTAACCGCCTCAAGGGAGCAACGGCTTTCACGAAGCTTGACTTGAGAGGGGCATACAATCTCGTGCGCATTAAGGAGGGCGACGAGTGGAAAACTGAGTTTAATACCAGAACAGGCCATTATGAATACCTGGTAATGCCTTTTGGCCTTTGTAACGCCCCGGCAGTTTTCCAGGAATTTATTAACGATGTCCTCCGTGATTTGTTGGAGTTGTGTGTAGTGGTTTATCTCGATGATATCCTCATATTTTTCAAGTCCTTGGAGAGCCACCACACAGATATCTGTCGTGTGCTTCAGAAACTAAGAGAGAACAATCTCTAATGTAAACTGGAGAAGTGCGAGTTCCATCGTGAACAGGTTACATTCTGGGCTATATCATTTCCACTGCTGGTTTTTCAATGGACCCAGAGAAACTTTCGGCAGTCCTACAGTGGCCTCGACCCATGGGTTTACGTCCTCTGCAGCGTTTCCTGGGCTTTGCCAACTACTATCGGAAGTTTATTCGTAACTTCTCGTCTCTGGTCAAGCCCCTGACTGATATGACCAGAAAGGATGGTAAACCACAGAGTTGGTCTCTGGAGTCCATTAAGGCCTTTGAGACTCTCAAGGCTGCCTTTGTTTCTGCTCCTGTGTTGGCACATCCTGATCCTACGATACATTTTATCCTAGAAGTTGATGCTTCTGAGACTGGAGTTGGCACCCTTCTGTCTCAACGTCCTAACTCTGAAAGCACTATGCATCCGTGTGGCTACTTTTCCAAGAAATTGTCACCTGCTGAGTGCAATTATGAGATTGGTGACAGAGAGCTGTTGGCGATCATTTTAGCCCTGAAAGAATGGAGACATCTCCTTGAAGGTACCACTGTGCCTGTTCTTATTCTTACTGACCATAAGAATCTAACATTCTTGTCTGAGGCGATGCGTCTCTCCCCCAGAAGGGCACGATGGGCTCTTTTCTTGTCGAGCTTTAATTACATTGTCTCATTCTTACCCAGTACTAAGAATGTAAGGGCTGATGCCTTGTCACGACAATTCCAAGTCGGAGTGGGTTCCGGTTCCTATGATTCCTCCTGATCGTATCTTGGCTACGGTTTGCACCAGTCTTACTTCTCCTTTGGGTGACAAAATTCTTGCTGCTCAGGTCCATGCTCCTCCTGATAAACCTTGTGACCACTGCTTTGTCCCAGAGAGTCTCCGTACTGCTGTGCTTCAGACTTACCATTCTCCCAAGGCAGCTGGCCATCCTGGGAAGAACTAATTTGGGCCATTTCCCAACAATTCTGGTGGCCTAGTCTATGGGCTGATGTTACTGCCTTCGTAGCTGCCTGTCCCACGTGTGCTCAGAGTAAGACTCCACGACACCTTCCAGTGGGCCTCCTACAACCCATACCCAATGGAGAGAGGCCCTGGACTCACCTGTCTATGGATTTCATTGTGGAGTTGCCCAACTACCAAGGCAACACTGTTATCCTTATGGTGGTTGACCGGTTCTCAAAGATATGTCATTGTATTCCACTTAAGAAGTTGTCCACCTCTAAGGAATTGGCTTCCATTTTTGCTTGGGAGATCTTTCGCTTACATGGGCTACCCAAGGTGATTTTCTTGGACAGGAGCAGTCAGTTTGTCTCCCAGTTCTGGCGAGCCTTTCGCGCACAGTTGGGAATCCATCTTGCGTTCTCTTCTGCGTATCAGCCGCAGTCTAATGGGGCCGCAGAATGAGCCAATCAGTCCTTGGAGCAATTCTTATGTTGCTATATTTCTGACCATCATCACAGCTGGTCTGACCTATTACCTTGGGCAGAGTTTGATCATAACAGTGCCTTGAATTCTGCCTCCCGATTGTCTCCATTTATGGCGAATTATGGTTTGTTCCGCAGAATATTCCTGCGTTAAAGGAGCATCTCCGTGGTCTTCGTTCCACTTGGGTACAAGTCCAAGAGGCTTTGCGTCATGCTAATGATAGGTACAGACTCCATGCTGACCGCAGACGACTGCCTGCGCCTTCCTACCAGGTTGGGGACAGGGTCTGGCTGTCATCTCGCAACCTCCGGCTTTGTGTTCCCTCACTGAAGTTTGCACCTCAGTTTGTTGGGCCTTTCCGTATCCTTCGCAGGATAACCCAGTGGCTTACGCGTTGGATCTTCCTCCTAGTATGCACATCTCAAATGTGTTTCATGTCTCCTTATTGAAACCGTTGAGCTGTAACCAATTTACTACCTCGGTGCCACGTCCTCACCCTATTCAGGTCATTGAGGAGGGGGTACTGTCATGGCTGGCTTAGCCCTTCCTTCTCTGGGCTGGCCACTCAGCTGTCAGCTAATTGACAGCTCTCTTCTCTCTCCACAGTTACCAGCTGTTCCTGATGATGCTCATCTGACCTGCCTACTTAAAGCCTTCCAGCTCACTTCACCTCTGCCTTTGCCTTGGTCACATCACCGAAACCATCTCCTGCGGTTTGTTTAAAGACTGGCTTGCTGACATCCCTTCTGGCTCCTTATCCTGCTTGCTGTTGCTCTACTTGGATCCCTGACTTCTGGCCTGGCTGACTACCCGATCTGGTTACTGGACTCTGGCTTGCTTGACTACGTTTTTTCTATTTACTGATTTGTTTTTATTAATAAACAAGTGTGATTTGATTGTACTTCTGTCTCGTCTGATTCATGGTTTCTGTCAGCTATATATATATGAGTGTCATAGCAAAGGGTCTGAATACTGAGGACCATGTGATATTTCAGGTTTTCTTTTTGTGTAAGGCTGACCGCAGGTTAAGCCTGTATTTGTAGGAGGAGTCAGGCTGCATAAAGCCTGCCCTCCTCTGCCTCCTCCTTGTGGACGTCGGGTCTCGTGTGGCTGACGTCACTTCCGGCGGGTCTTTGCCGAGCACCGTCTGCTGCAGCGATGGCGGTGTATCTCTCTGGGGTCACACCAGGGAGACCGCCTGCCCACCCACCTTGCTTCCCCTGGGTACTGCGGTGTAGGTCGGCCGCCTACCAGCTCCTGTCTCCTGGGGCAGATCCGGCTGCAGGGGTGGGGGGGGCATCTGTATGCTCAGCCAGCTCCTTGTGGGAGCCGCCGGCTGGTGCCCATTCAGTTCCTGGTACTGGGGGGGGGCTCCACGAGGGGGACATGCCGCCCGCTGGGAGAGGGGGGGGGGCTTCGGCTGCCATCAACTTCCCTGTCCTGGCTCTACATGGGGGCCGCCCGCCCGTTTCTCCCGCTGTTCCGCCGGGAGAAGGGGGGGGGGTTTGGCTGCCGTCAGCTCCTCTGTCCTGGGGGGGGGGTCTGGCTCCACGAGGGGGCCACCCGCTTCTCCTGGTTTCCGCCGGGAGGGGGGGTGGGGGGTTCTTTCGGCTGCCGTCAGCTCTCCTGTCCAGGGTAGATCAGGCTCCACATGGGGGCCACCCGCCTGTTTCTCCCGGTGTTCCGCCGGGAGAGGGGGGGGCTTCGGCTGGCCACCAGCTCCCCTTCCCCCTTGCATCTTCTTGTCCACACTAGGACATGAAGACTGTGTGTATTTGCACACACTTTGCCCGCGGGGGGTGGGGGTGGGGGTGGTGAGTGAGTGTATGTTCGGCCACCAGCCTGTTCCTCTCCCCATGTAATGCTGGCTCACAGGGACCGCTTCGCTTGGTACTCGCGTCAGGAGGGGGGTGGGGTTGTTCGGCTGCTCCTCTCCCTATGTACTGTGGGCTCCACGGGGGGGCCGCCACCGGGTTCTCCCTGTTTTAATGGGGGGGGGGGGTCCGTCTTTCTATCCTACATTTCAGTCAGTTTTGGAATCTGCGACTTTCCTCTTGGTGGGGGGGGAGGGGATCGGCCGCCGCCGGCTCCCCCTCTCCCCTCATATGTGCGGAGCACCCGCCGTTTTCTCCCGGGGTGTGTGGGGGGTGGGGGATTGGCCGCCCTACGGCTCCTCTCTCCCCATGCGGGTATTTCAGATTCGGTGGAGTATCCAAAAATGGCCATAGTTTGTAATGGTGTCTACAGACTCATTTATAAAGTCCTGGACAAAGGCAAAAGGAAAATTCATATACTCCTCAACGTAAAATTCCCAAAATGTACTAATGCTCAGTAAAAAACTTCTAAAAGCAAATAGTGTTATCCTATGTGTCCATGCCACGTTTTGCTCTGCCCGGCGATTTCCCTGGTGAGGGGAGGTAGTCGGCCGCCGCCGGTTCCCCTTCTTTCCTTGCATGTTCGGGCACCCGCCGTTTCTCCTGGGGGGGGGGGAGGTGATTGCATACTATCAAAAGGTTGCATACTAATGAATTACATTCAAGAAGCATGCAACTTTGGGAATGTAGTTTCATGTATGGATTGCACTGCTTGTAAATCGCATCCTTTGCCCGCAATTTTGACGAGCAAGATCTTGACGGGACTAAAAATGATGGATCTCCTACTTAACTAAGATTATCCTGCGCCACGGGATAGAGAAAGAAGAGCATTATAAAAAAAAAGAATCGCACGCTGAAAGCTTTACAGTGCCTGGAGGGGGTGTTCATGCCCCTTGACCTTCCCCACATTTTTGTCATGTCAGACAGCAATAAAAAAGAAAAAACCTGACTATGGTTCTCTCTCTTCCCTCCAGCCGCACCGCCTGAGCTCCACGTGGCGTGCCCCGCCTGAGCTCCACGTGGCGTGCCCCCCCCGCCCCGCCTGAGCTCCACGTGGTGTGCCCGCCTGAGCTCCACGTGGCGTGCCCGCCTGAGCTCCACGTGGCGTGCCCGCCTGAGCTCCACGTGGCGTGCCCCCCGCCTGAGCTCCACGTGGCGGGCCTCCCCCCACCTGAGCTCCATGTGGCGGGCCTTCCCCCCGCCTGAGCTCCACGTGGCGGGCCTGAGCTCCACGTGGCAGTCCTCCCCCCTCCTGAGCTCCACGTACCATGTGCTATTTTTGAGTTCTTGTGCTATTTACGTTCTTGGGCAGTTTTTGCGTTCTGGTGCTATTAATATTCTCATGCCATTCATGTTCTCGTGCTATTCACGGTTTTCTCATGCAGTTTTATGTTCTGGTGCATTTCATGGTTTTCCCATGTGATTCAGTCCCATGCGTTTCCGGTCTCAGGCCATTCACTTTCTCATAGCGATTACGTTCTCAAAGCAATTACGTTTTCATGCATTTGCATCTTCTTGCAGTTGCGTTTCTTGCAGTTGCGTTTTTTCGAGCAGTTGCGTTTTCATGCATTTGCATCTTCTTGCAGTTGCGTTTTCATGCATTTGCATCTTCTTGCAGTTGCGTTTCTCAGGCAGTTGCGTTTCTCAGGCAATTGCATCTTCATGCATTTGGATTTCTTGCATTTGGGTTTCTTGCATTTGCGTTTCTTGCATTTGCGTTTTAATGCAGTTATGTTTTTTTTTCGTTTTACGTTTTCATGCAGTTATGTTCTCGTTCGTTTACATTCTCATGCAGTTATGTTCTCGTTTTCGTTTTACGTTCTCATTCGATTTGACGTTGTCATGCTTGTTGTTTTCACGCACGTTGCTTACGGTTCTTACGCAATTTAGTTTTTTATACGATTTGGGTATCTCATGTGTTTTACTTTTCTTATGAAGTTGTTGTTTCTCATACGATTGATGGTTTTCCATGCAATTTTACGGTTTCTCATGCAATTGCGTTTCTCGTGCGTTTCGCAGGCAGTTGGCGGTTTTTGAACGATGTACAGTTCTTACACATTTATGGTTCTCAGGCATGTTACTACAGTTTCTCTTTCATTGTTATGGTCTCGCTTTCCAGGTTTCTCTCGCTTTCCTGGTTTCTCTAGCATTTCAGGTTTCTCTAGCGTGTTCCAGGTTTCGCTATGGCGTTCCAGGTTTCTCTATCGCGTTCCAGGTTTTTTTCTATCGCGTTCCAGGTTTTTCTCTCGCTTGCCTGGGTTTTCTCTTGTGTACCCTCAGGATTTTCTCTTGTGTTCCCCCAGGGTTTTCTCTTGTGGTTTTATCGTTTCTTGTGCATCCTGCTTTTCCTAGGCGGGTCGTGTTTTCTAGCAGCCTCGGTTTCTTATGCCGCTCACGGTGATCAGATCACGCTACTCAGGTTTCTCGTTCAGTCACGTTTCCTTATCGCAGGTTTCGTTCTTGTTGCAGGTTTTCTTTGTCTGATCTCGGTTCTCTCGCTAGTTTGTGTTCCTGATCAGTTGGGTGCCATTCCTCACTATCTTTCAATTTCCTAGCTGCGTTCGGCCAGGAGTTGCACTGGGGTATAGAACGATTGGTTAGTCAGCCTTTCGCTGATCCGCAGCTTCTTCTGGCTCAGGGGCTTTCGTGGGTCCCGGGGCCCTCTCGGGGCCCGGGCCAGTATCTCTAGGCTCGGGTCACAGAAGCAGATTCCAGTGTCGCACTTTCTTTTCAGTTCCAGTTGGGGTAGATTGGTTTTCTATTTGGCAGGCACTGCAGCCTTGATCATTGGGTTTTGTTTTAAATTCCAGGAAGGCCCGTGAAACTGCTGGGCATGTTTCCAGGTCAGGTTTCCAGTCTTGATGGTCAAACATCTAGTTCCTTTTTGCTTTTCTGTTTTGTTTTAGTTTCCTTTTTGCCTCCTCCAGCTTGTATCAGCCCTCAGCACTTTCTGGGTGTATCGAGCTAAGTCGCAGCATTTCATGCTTAATGATCCGTCAGGTTGTTTTATTTTCTGCACTTTCGTTTGAAGCCGTCCAGGGTTCCAGCAGTGTGGACTCCCTGCTGTGCTCAGCTGACTTTCCATTGTGGGTTTATTTTATGACGTTCACGTACTCTCAGGTCTCCTTTTGAGTTGGTCACCGGGTTGGGGCTCAAGGGGGTGCTAGAGCTGGATTTGTGGTTCCTGAAGCCAGGGGAGTGGTGCTTCTGGCCCAGGGTCTTACTTACTTTAGCCAATCTACTAGTTGGCACCCCAGCCTTTTCCGTTACATCTGCATGCTCACGGGATGTGGCTTTTGGAGCGGCACTGTTGTCAGGTCCCTAGAGCCTGGCAAGGTGTGGTGCATGGTGTTGGGTGGAAGCAAGTGTGTGTGTGTATCATTTGTCAAACGCTGGGTTGGTCCTCTACTGCCTTTCCTAGCGCTTCCTTCTCTGCGGACAAATACATAACTCTTTTGCCGCCGCCCCAGGTTAGACGTTATTCGCTGTGTCATCTGGTTGTTGAGCTTTCTTCCTACTGGGTTATTTTTTGCCCCCTTTAAGGCATACTGACCACGTGACCCTGGCACACTTCAGGTCTTTGTTTCCTTGTTGCTCGTTGTTCCTTTTCCTCATTATCCACAGAGTGACTCCGAGTACAAGTGTAAGGCCGCGTACACACGGGCGGACTGTTCGCCCAACCTTGTCCGCTGAACAGTGTTTGGGCGGACAGTCCGCTCGTGTGTGGGCTTTCAGCGGACAGTTTCAGCGGACAGTTGGACGGACAAAGTCTTTCGGAAATTCCGAAAAACTGTCCGCTGAAACTGTGTTTGAGCGAACAGTCCGCCCGTGTGTGGGCCTGTCCGCTGTACTTTCGAAATGAGCGGACTGTTCCCGCTCGGAAAGTCCGCCCATTTCGAGCGCGTGTACAGGTAGGCGGGGCCCGCGAAGGAGACCTCGCGGGCTCCGCCGCCTGGAATGGGCTTAAAGGGGAACCCCAACGCCGAAAAAAATCGGCGTGGGGGTTCCCCCAAAGTCCACACCAGACCCTTGTCCGAGCACGCTACCCGGCCGGCCAGGAAAGGGGGGCGAGCGAGCGCGCCCCCCCTCCTGAGCCGTACCAGGCCGCGTGCCCTCAACATGGGGGGGTGCCTTGGGGAAGGGGGGGCCGCGCGGCCCCCCCACCCCAAAGCACCTTGTCCCCATGTTGATGAGGACAAGGGCCTCTTCCCGACAACCCTGGCCGTTGGTTGTCGGGGTCTGCGGGCGGGGGGCTTATCGGAATCCGGGAGCCCCCTTTAAGAAGGGGGCCCCCGGATACCGGCCCCCCACCCTATGTGAATGAGTATGGGGTACAATGTACCCCTACCCATTCACCTGTGAAATAAAGTACAAAAAAAAAACACAACACAGGGGAAAAAATATTTTATTGCACAGCTCCGGGGGTCTTCCGTCTTCGGGGGTCTTCTCGCCGGACTCCTCCGCTATGTGTGTGTAGCTCTTTTACTAGCGGAGGAGTCCGGCTTTCTTCCTCCCCGCCGCCGGCCTCTTCTCCCGACTTCGGGGGTCTTGTCCCCCTCTTCGGTTCTTCTGCCGGGCCACCGCGCCTTCTTGTAGCTCTTTTACAGGCGGTGGCCCGGTCTTCTGTCGCCGCTGCCTTCCGTTCTTCTGTCGCCGCCTTCGGTTCTTCTGCCGGGCCACCGCGCCTTCTTGTAGCTCTTTTACAGGCGGTGGCCCGGTCTTCTGTCGCCGCCGCCGCCGCCGCCGCCGCCTTCCGTTCTTGTTCTTCTTCTTGTTCTTCTGCTTCTTCTCCTGGAGATGTTGACTCGACGAGCTCTCCGGCCGGAATGCCAGAGCCGCGCTGTGCGGTCACTTATATAGTGACAATGGGGCGGTGTCACATGGTATATGTCACATGGGTTGGTCACATGGTGACCCCGCCCCCTTACGATGTCATAGTCCCCATGTGACATCAACCCATGTGACCAACCCATGTGACATATACCATGTGACACCGCCCCATTGTCACTATATAAGTGACCGCACAGCGCGGCTCTGGCATTCCGGCCGGAGAGCTCGTCGAGTCAACATCTCCAGGAGAAGAAGCAGAAGAACAAGAAGAAGAACAAGAACGGAAGGCGGCGGCGGCGGCGGCGGCGGCGACGACAGCGGCGACAGAAGACCGGGCCACCGCCTGTAAAAGAGCTACAAGAAGGCGCGGTGGCCCGGCAGAAGAACCGAAGGCGGCGACAGAAGAACGGAAGGCAGCGGCGACAGAAGACCGGGCCACCGCCTGTAAAAGAGCTACAAGAAGGCGCGGTGGCGCGGCAGAAGAACCGAAGAGGGGGACAAGACCCCCGAAGTCGGGAGAAGAGGCCGGCGGCGGGGAGGAAGAAAGCCGGACTCCTCCGCTAGTAAAAGAGCTACACACACATAGCGGAGGAGTCCGGCGAGAAGACCCCCGAAGACGGAAGACCCCCGGAGCTGTGCAATAAAATATTTTTTCCCCTGTGTTGTGTTTTTTTTTTGTACTTTATTTCACAGGTGAATGGGTAGGGGTACATTGTACCCCATACTCATTCACATAGGGTGGGGGGCCGGTATCCGGGGGCCCCCTTCTTAAAGGGGGCTCCCGGATTCCGATAAGCCCCCCGCCCGCAGACCCCGACAACCAACGGCCAGGGTTGTCGGGAAGAGGCCCTTGTCCTCATCAACATGGGGACAAGGTGCTTTGGGGTGGGGGGGCCGCGCGGCCCCCCCTTCCCCAAGGCACCCCCCCATGTTGAGGGCACGCGGCCTGGTACGGCTCAGGAGGGGGGCGCGCTCGCTCGCCCCCCTTTCCTGACCGGCCGGGTAGCGTGCTCGGACAAGGGTCTGGTGTGGACTTTGGGGGAACCCCCACGCCGATTTTTTTCGGCGTTGGGGTTTCCCTTTAAGCCCATTCCAGGCGGCGGAGCCCGCGACGTCTCCTTCGCGGGCCCCGCCTACCTGTACACGCGCTCGAAATGGGCGGATTTGCCTCCGCCTTACGTGGGCGAGTCCGTTCATTTCAAAAGTTGAGCGGACTGTTTGGCAAACAGTTCGTTGAAACAGTCCGCTCGTGTGTGGGCAAGTCCGCTCATGCAAATTTTGAGCGGACTGTTTGCCGAAACTGTTTGACGAACAAGGTTGGGCAAACAGTCCGCGCGTGTGTACGCGGCCTAAGGCTGACCGCAGGTTAAGCCTGTATTTGTAGGAGGAGTCAGGCTGCATAAAGCCTGCCCTCCTCTGCCTCCTCCTTGTGGACGTCGGGTCTCGTGTCCCACCCACCCATTCCCTTTTTCTTTTATTTTCATTCATTACATTTCATACTTGGGTATGCCCCCTTTTAGGCATGCTGACCACGTGACCCTGGCACACTTCAGGTCTTTGTTTCCTTGTTGCTCGTTGTTCCTTTTCCTCATTATCCACAGAGTGACTCCGAGTACAAATAATAAATCTGAAAAAATGTCAACAAGTCTGTGTTTTTCTGTCACTATAGGGTGCCGTGTATACATTAATAAGGAAAAAAGAACTTAAATTATTTTAGCAAATGGCTGTAATATAACAAAGAGTGAAAAATGTAAGGGGGGGGCATGTCTGGATGTGAGCGGCGGTGGACGTCTTCTCTAAGAGCTCCGATAATCCTGAGCTGAATCCACCACCATCCTGCCTGTTTTGACCTCACAGGAGCTGGCCACTTCTCCAAGCTGTTCACCCGGAGGCCCTGCAGTGCTCGGAGCTGTCATTTGTGCCGCATCCCTCTCTTGCTGGCCCGAGGGAAGGTCTGCACCAAAGACTCGCAGCCGCCATCTTGCCGATTCTGGGCCTGGACTCATTCGCCACCATCGAGGCCCATAGTGAGGTAGGAGACGCTCATACATCCTCCTATCCCTCTGGGCAGTCCTCCTGAGTCCCCCGGTGGTTCGGATGACCTTCGGGGTGGAAAATAGAGGCCGCGGTTCGTTCCGGCCTAGTGAAGCCTACACATCCCCGGACTTTCCTATGGCAGCTGCCCGCGGAGGACCATCGTGGCCGGCCCGTTCCTCAAGCGGAGGTGTGTGCCTTCTGCTGACCCACCGACCTACCCACCGCATCGTGATCCGGCCTGGGGGCCCTGTGGGGTATCTGTGCCGGGTCTGGGGAACCTGTGTACTGAGACTTCCTAGATGACTCCACTTTTCCTCTGTGCCCGATTTAGCTCCTGCCACAGCCTGGACTCTGCCGACCTTACATCAGTCACTACTACACCCGTTACCCTTTCCATTTACTATCGCATACCCACTCTGCAGCTGCAATTCTTGGAGGGAGGTAACTGCTTCTGCCACTGAGTATCCGCATGCCTGGCTACCCTGGTTGTATTGGTGCCCTCATAGCCCCTGTGAGTATGGGCCTGCTATTCCTCCGTATTGGAATTACCTGCATTGATCCTCATTCTCCATCCATGCCGGCAAAGAATAAATCCGCTACCCCGCATTCCAGCAAGAAGCAACCGCCGGCGCAAGCTGAACGATCTGACACCTTACTAGCAGACAAGCTTCACGCTTTGCTGGCTGAAATGAACGTGGAGGCGAGGCAGGGAGGCCCATCTGCCCCGGAGGCCTCAACCTCTGGAGACACGGCGGTGATCCTACTTGCCATTGAAAACAGCAGATCCTCACTACTGACCCATATTGACAAGCTAATGGAGGAATGCAATTGCATACGGGCTGACCTGGACAAGATCAGAGGCCGCATCACAGAATCTGAATCACGCATTTCGGCCGTGGAGGATCTAACTGCCAACCATGATCATTGCATTGTGGCGCTGGAGAGCACGGTTAAAATGTTGGTGGCTAAGTCAGATAATGCTGAGAATCGCGTAAGGAGAAATAATGTGAGGGTGCTTGGTCTGCTGGAGGGATCTGAGGGCGATAGGCCTTCGGAGTTTGCTGAAGCTTTCTTCAAGAGTATCCTGGATCTGGCACCTGTCTCGCCGCCTATGTGGTGGAACGGGCACATAGAGTACCGACTGGCCGCCGACCACCTGGAGCGCCGCCTAGACCCTTTCTGGTAAGGTTTCTTAATTATCGAGACCGCATCCTGAGTGAAGCCAGGAAACATCCCCATCTCAAGTATGAAAACGCCGAAATCCACCTCTATCCTGACTTTTCGGCAGATCTACAGAAGAAGAGGAAAACATTTCAAGACATCCGTCAGCACCTCAGAGAAAAGGGCCTGCCCTACAGTATGTTATACCCCAGCCGGCTAAGGGTGGTACAAGCTGGCACCACAAAGTTCTTTGATTCCCTGGAGGAAGCGGACTCCTGGTTCTCTACCCTGCGGTGATCGGTTCCCCTTGGATATGGCTCATAATGCCCGCCTAGTGCAGCATTTTGTCCTAAGAGGTCTTTACTTTTTTATCATAGGTATAAATATGCTCCTGCCTACTACTGTCATTATTTTTTTCAATCCTGGAGTTAACGGAGCAATGAAAATTGGAAGAAGGTTTATACCTGTGGACGTTGTCCCCCTCCCCCTTTCTTTTTGTTCTCTTTTTCTTCCCGAGTCTGTCTCCAGCACAAGTACTGTAAGTCGCACTTCTTTTGCCCTGCGCTAAGTTTTGGGGCACGGACTGTTCGGTTTTTTTATTTTTTGTTAAGGGTTGAATCTGACCCGTTCCAATAGTTCTGGTGGGTTGGCAGGGGTTATTTGCTTGCTGCTGAATTATCGTACTCTGATACTACTTACTTATATATATATATGAAGGTACTATTGTCCATGTGTGGGTTGTCGTATCCTATTGGGGGGGGGTGGCAGGCTGGGGGGGCAGTGCGGACTGCTCTCCCCCCTCCCTCTGGTGGACTACCCTGTTATGTATATATCTGCTAGATGGAGCTTAGATTGGTGTCATGGAATGTGTGTGGTCTTAATAGTCGCTTCAAGAGAGCATTAATGTTTAAGTATCTACAAGCGCACAAGCCGCACATTCTCTTCCTCCAAGAGACCCATCTGACGGGCAGCAGACACTTGGCCCTCCGCAGGAGATGGGTGAGACAGTCCTTTCACGCCACATATTCTAATTATGCTAGGGGGGTGTCCATTCTTTTGAACAGATCCTTTAATTGCCAGGTTGAACAAGTTATATCGGATCCGGGGGGGACGATTTGTCATACTGCTATTGACTGTGGAGGCCCAGGTGTTTGTGAACGTATATGTTCCGCCCCCTTTCTCAACATCTGTGCTTCATGCGGTGTGTGACAAGTTGGCTCCTCATATGGTAACGAGGCTTATCTTAGCGGGTGATTTTAATGGCATACTAGATAGGACTCTAGAGACCGCCAACCTGACCAGACTGCCAGATCCAGATCTGGGACACTGGGCCACGGCCTTGCAGCTCACAGAGGTCTAGCGGTGGAAAAACCCACAGGTGCAGCGCTTCTCCCATCTGTCTGTGGTCCATCGCTCGGGCTCCAGAATTGACTTGGCCTTTTGCTCCCCGGCTATGCTTCCATATGTAGTCTCGGCACAATACTTGCCTGCGGGAGTATCAGACCATTCCCCTCTAGAGGTGATTCTGCAGCTTGGAGAGAGGGGGAGCGCAGGGGGTTGGAGACTTGCGACACACTGGCTACGAGATGAGAGGGTGGAGGAGAGTATGCGGGGTAAAATTGATCAGTATTGGGTCTGTAATGACGATGTGTCCACTGCACAGGTGACGTGGGACGCCTTCAAGGCGACTATAAGAGGGGATTACATTTCTGCAATAAAGGCTGCCAGGGTGGACTGTGCCTCTGAGACTAAGACTAGGGACCTAGAATCGAAGGTGCATATGACGGAAGAGAAGTTTGCATCGGATCCTTCTCCTGGGGCATACTCCTCCCTGGCACAGGCTCAAAGGGCGCTATCGATACACTTATCTAATGTGACGAACTCCTCGGAAAGGTCATTTAGAGACAGAATATTTGAATTGGAGGACAAGAACGGGAGGCTTCTGGCCGGCCTGGTGGCTGAGCCCAAATTTCAGACGGTTGTACCCGTTATACACACTGAGACAGGGGGTGTGACTTCTGACCCATCTGCCATCCTTAACGAATTTCTTACATTTTACTCCTCTCTAAATAAATCTACTACTACGTAGCTATCCTCTGAGCACCTCTCCTTCCTCGGCGGACTGTCCTTAACTGGTCTGACGGGGGAGGATATAGCCCTTTTAGAAGACCCTTTTTGTACATTGCCGACTTGGCCCCACGTCTTCATAAGCTGTATGCCCTTAGTTTAGAGACAGGATCTCTACTTGATTCGATGTCAAAGGCCCACATAGTCCTTGTTCAAAATCCGGGAAAAGATACCTCCTATTGTTCAGCATACCGCCCTATATCCCTCCTTAATTACGATTTCAAAATTCTGACGAAAGTGCTAGCCACCAGGCTGATGGGGATCCTCCCATTTTTGGTTGATATCGATCAAACTGGTTTTATGCCGGGGAAATTGACTGATGTCAATAGCCGTAGGGTTTTCACTCATCTGCAAATTCCTCCTACGGACCAGGACACCAGGATTCTGGTGGCCCTGGATCTGGAAAAGGCATTTCACTCAGTAGCCTGGACCTACATGGAGGAGGTACTCAAGTTATATGGTTTTGGCCCCATTTTTAGAAAATGGATCCGACTATTATATCAGAAACCGACAGCACAGAATAAACTGGGAGGTAAGCTGTCTCCCTCATTCCCGGTGGAGCGGGGCACCCGACAGGGTTGTCCTCTATCCCCAGCCCTTTTCTCCTTAATGGTTGAGCCCTTGGCGGTCACGCCGAGATCCTCGAGCGCCGTTCGGGGGGTGCGGGAGGGATCCTTGGAGGAAAAGATTGCACTCTATGCTGACGATATTATCCTCTTCCTCCGGGATCCCAGACCGTCCCTTCGGGCGGCGCTAGAGCTTCTATCGAGCTTTGCTGCGGTGTCGGGCCTTAAGGTCAACTGGGAAAAGTCCCAGATCCTACCGGTGGACCCGGGGGCTAGGAGGCTGGTGGACTCCTAACTCCTGTTACAGTGGGCGGAAAAAATTAAATACCTTGGTATTATCATTTCTCCCAGAATACAAGACTTCTGTAAATTAAATCTTCCTATCCTGCAAACTATGCACAATAGGCTGAAAGTATGGGACAGTCTTCCCTTTACGCTGATAGGTCGAATTAATTTAATTAAAATGAAACTGCTCCCCCCTCTCCTGTATGTAATGTGCCATTCTCCGACGTGGATCCCCAAGATCCATTTTCGACGCCTAAATTCTCACATAACTATTTTTTTGTGGGGCAATACACCTCCCCGGTTCCGCTTGTCCATAGTACAAAGACCTTGGACGCAGGGGGACCTGGCATGTCCTGATTTTTTCCTCTATTTTATCGCGGCGATGCTGGCAAATGCCCGTGGCTGGTTTGCGTAGGATGCCACCAATGCTGCAGTTGCCTTGGAGGCCTCCATTGTGGGATCATTTGAAGCACTGCGGAACGTTTTGTTCAGGGGTCCTAGAGCTCCGCACCCTCTCATTACCTCGATGAGGACGGTGCTGAGGGCATGGTCTGTGGTGGTCGGCTGCCGGTCGGCTGAATCCCGGACCTACTCTCCTAATACTCCATTGTGGCTTAATCCCTCCTTACCTGAATTTTATTCTATACCAGACCCGATTGTGTGGGCGTCGAGGGGCGTTCGGTATATCCATCATATTTGTGAGAATGGTGCGTTACTGACATTCGACCAGCTAAAATCTAGATTTGAACTACCCAATACACACTTCTTCCGGTTCCTGCAGCTTCGTCATGCATAAAAGACTCAGTTCGGTGACTCTCCTGTAACCCTTGTGAGGGGTTAGCTCGGCAGCGGGTGTGTGTGACCCCCTGGATGGGTTCACAACACAAAATCAGGCACAGCAGACAGCGTTGTAGGTGCAAAAAACAAAAGATGCGGTTTATTTATGCTACATGCAGTGATACATATAACAGCCAAACAAAAATAAAACATGAAAATAAATCCTGGTCAGCTTGACCTCTAACTACACACTTAGATTCCCTGTCTAACAACTGAGTGCAGCCTTGTGCTGCACCAGTCCCTGTCTCTGTTGTAGAGGTTTGCCACACAGGCGTTAACTCACCGCACAGAACAGATATCACACTCCCCAGTCTATACAACACAAAACTGGTTCCAGGATGGAGCATCTCCCTAAGCATGCTGTTTTTTTTTTGTAGAGGTCTTAATGAGCCCACTTACTTCAGCTGGGCTCATTAACTCTTCCCCTCTAATTGTAAAAGTCTGCATAAAGCCTGAATCTAGGGCACACATATTTCCCATCCTGGATACAACCAGGTGACTTTACCTGCGTGCTGCCACATACCCCCCCCTCTTGTTTCAACCTTGGGGTTGTAACACAAGCAGTCAGACACGCATGTATCCGAGACAAAGCATCCACATTCCCCATTTTAACACCAGGGCGATGCTTAACTGTAAAGTTAAATTCTTGTAGGGCCAGGAACCACCTATTTACCCTTCTATTGGTCTCCTTGTTCTGAGCCATCCACTTTAACCACTTCAGCTCCGGACCAATAAACACCTTAAGGACCAGAGGTCTTTTTGCAATTTCGCACTGCGCTGCTTTAACTGGTAATTGCGCGGTCATGCAATATTGCACCCAAACGAAATTTGCGTCCTTTTCTTCCCACAAATAGAGCTTTCTTTTGATGGTATTTGATTGCCTCTGCGATTTTTTTTTTTTGCGATATAAATGGAAAAAGAGCGAAAATTTTGAAAAAAAAAGATATTTTCTTCTTTTTGTTATAAGAAAAATCGAATAAACTAAATTTTAGTCATACATTGAGGGCAAAATTTATTCAGCCACATGTCTTTAGTAAAAAAAATGTCAATAAGCGTATATTTTTTGGTTTGCGCAAAAGTTATAGCGTCTACAAACTAGAGTACATTTTCTGGAATTTACACAGCTTTTAATTTATGACTGCCGATCTCATTTCTTGAGGTGCTAAAATGGCAGGGCAGTACAAATCCCCCCCAAATGACCCCATTTTGGAAAGTAGACACCCCAAGGAAATTGCTGATGGGTATGTTGAGCCCATTGAATATTTATTTTTTTTGTCCTAAGGGATTGAATAATGACAAAAAAAAAAAAAAAATTTTTTTTACAAAAAGTTGTCACTAAATGATATATTGCTCACACATGCCATGGTTATATGTGGAATTGCACCCCAAAATATATTCCGCTACTTCTCCCGAGTATGGCGATACCATGTGTGTGGGACTTTTTGGGAGTCTAGTCGCGCACGGCACCCCGAAAACCAATCACCACCTTCAGGATTTCTAAGGGTGCAAATTTTTGATTTAACTCCTCACTACCTATCACAGTTTCGAAGGCCATAAAATGCCAAAATAGCACAAAACCCCCCAAAATGACCCCATTTTGGAAAGTAGACACCCCAAGCTATTTACTGAGAGGCATGTTGAGTCCATGGAATATTTTATATTTTGCCACAAGTTGCGGGAATATTACAAACTTTTTTTTTTTTGCACCAAGTTGTCACTAAATGATATATTGCTCACACATGCTATGGGCATATGTGAAATGACACCCCAAAATACATTCTGCTGCTTCTCCCGAGTACGGGGATACCACATGTGTGGGACTTTTTGGGAGTCTAGTCGCGCACGGCACCCCGAAAATCAATCACCACCTTCAGGATTTCTAAGGGTGCAAATTTTTGATTTAACTCCTCACTACCTATCACAGTTTCGAAGGCCATAAAATGCCAAAATAGCACAAAACCCCCCCAAATGACCCCATTTTGGAAAGTAGACACCCCAAGCTATTTACTGAGAGGCATGTTGAGTCCATGGAATATTTTATATTTTGCCAAAAGTTGCGGGAATATTACAAACTTTTTTTTTTTTGCACAAAGTTGTCACTAAATGATATATTGCTCACACATGCTATGGGCAGAAGTCAAATTACACCCCAAAATAAATTCTGCTGCTTCTCCCGAGTACGGGGATACCACATGTGGGGGACTTTTTGGGAGCCTAGCCACGTACGGGACCCCGAAAACCAAGCACTGCCTTCCGGATTTGAATATAAAATGCTATAAAAAACAAACTAACCAGAGTCACCCGTAACACTTATACGGTGATCAGTGGTGAAAGGGTTAACTAGGGGCAATCAGGGGGTTCAAATTTTTATTAGGTAGTATATGGGGGTCCCTGGCGCTATATAAAAACCTGACGGGGAACCTAAATAACTAACTGGCTAACCAGCGTCACCAGTGACACTTATACTGTGATCGCTGGTGAAAGGGGGTGAAAGGGTTAACTAGCAGCAATCAGGGGGTTAAAACCATTATTGGGTAGTATATCGGGGTACCTAGCGCTATAAAAACCTGGCGGTGAACCTAAAAAAATAACTAGCTACCTAGCGACACTAGCGACACTGATGCAGCGTTCAGAAAAATGATCGCTTAGTGACACTGGCAAAAGGGGGTGAAAGGGTTAACTAGCGGAAATCAGGGGGTTAAAACCATTATTGGGTAGTATATCGGGGTACCTAGCGCTATAAAAACCTGGCGGTGAACCTAAAAAAATAACTAGCTACCTAGCGACTGTAGCGACACTAATGCAGCGATCAGAAAAACGATCGCTTAGTGACACTGGCAAAAGGGGGTGAAAGGGTTAACTAGCGGCAATCAGGGGGTTAAAAACATTATTGGGTAGTATATCGGGGTACCTAGCGATATAAAAACCTGGCGGTGAACCTAAAAAAATAACTAGCTACCTAGCGACACATGCAGCGATCAGAAAAATGATCGCTTAGTGACACTGGCAAAAGGGGGTGAAAGGGTTAACTAGCGGCAATCAGGGGGTTAAAAACATTATTGGGTAGTATATCGGGGTACCTAGCGCTATAAAAACCTGGCGGTGAACCTAAAAAAATAACTAGCTACCTAGCGACTGTAGCGACACTAATGCAGCGATCAGAAAAACTATCGCTTAGTGACACTGGCAAAAGGGGGTGAAAGGGTTAACTAGCGGCAATCAGGGGGTTAAAAACATTATTGGGTAGTATATCGGGGTACCTAGCGATATAAAAACCTGGCGGTGAACCTAAAAAAATAACTAGCTACCTAGCGACACATGCAGCGATCAGAAAAATGATCGCTTAGTGACACTGGCAAAAGGGGGTGAAAGGGTTAACTCTAGGGGCAATCAGGGGGTTAAATCTTTATTGGGGGGTGATAGGGGGCTACCCTGGACCTAACACTAACTGTCCTGACAGTTTTTACTGTCACAACTGACACTGAATGCATTGATCAGTAAAGAAATGATCAATGCAATCAGTGACACTGTGACTGGGGGGGGAGGGGGGGCGGGGGGGGGATCGGGGGGGGATCGGGGGGGGTTTGTGTGCCTGTGTGTACCTACATGTCAGTGTAGTGTTCGTGCAGACTTACTTTTACTCTTCTCCTCGTAGTCCGGTCAAAAAGACCGCCCCGAGGAGAATGACATCACTTCCTCCTTCCTGTGTAAACAATACACAGGGGAGGAAGCTTCTCATTGGCCAGGAGCGATCCAGAGGGGGTGGCCGAAAACCAACGGCCATCCCCTCATCACGGAGCGCTCCTGGACCGAATCGGACCGCCGTAACCAGCGGGAGGGGGTCCGATCGGACCCCCCACCCGCTGGAAGGCAATCACGTAGATGTACGTGATTGTGCCTGCCTGTGCCATTGTGCTGACGTACAATGGCAATACGGCGGTCCTCAAGTGGTTAAAGGAGCGTGATCAGTCACCAGGTCAAAGTGCCTACCTAGCAGATAGTACCGAAGGGAATCTAGAGCCCACTTCACTGCTAAACATTCCTTCTCAATTGTGGCGTAATTTACCTCATGGGACTTCAACTTCCTGCTGAGGTAAATGACTGGGTGCTCTTCCCCGTTCCAGACCTGGGATAACACCGCTCCTAACCCAACGTCTGATGCATCAGTTTGTACAACGAAGTCCTTAGAGAAGTCTGGTGAGTACAACACTGGCTGGCTACATAAGGCTGTTTTTAAGGACTGAAATGCTTCTTCAGCCTCTGGGGACCATTTAACCATAACAGACTCTTTCCCTTTTGTCAGGTTGGTGAGGGGCACAGCCTGAGAAGCAAAATGGGGAATGAATCGTCGATAATAGCCAGCGATTCCCAGAAAGGCTCGTACCTGTTTCTTGCTATTGGGACGTGGCCAACTCTGTATGGCCTCGACTTTATTGACTTGGGGTTTTATCACCCCCCTCCCAATAGTGTACCCAAGATATTTGGCCTCCTCCTGTCCAATGGTACACTTCTTTGGATTGGCCGTAAACCCAGCTTCCCGGATAGAGTCTAGGACTGCTTGTACTTTTGGCAAATGTGAGACCCAGTCTGTGCTATGGATAATCACATCATCCAGGTAAGCTGCAGCATATTTCTGATGGGGCCTCAGAATCTTATCCATTTTCCGCTGGAATGTTGCCGGTGCATTCTGTAACCCAAACGGCATTCTCTTATATTGGAATGCCCCATCTGGGGTTACAAACGCAGTTTTCTCCTTGGCCGACTCGGCCAGGGGAATTTGCCAATACCCTTTGGTGAGATCAAGAGTTGTCATATATCGGGCTGTTCCCAGCCGGTCAATCAACTCATCTATACGCGGCATGGGGTAGGTGTCAAATTTTGTAACTTTATTTAATTGTCGAAAATCGTTACAAAACCGCCAGCTCCCATCAGGTTTGGGCACTAGTACGATAGGACTGGACCAGTCACTCTGGGACTCCTCTATCACACCCAATTCCAGCATCCTTTGAACCTCCCCACGTATTGCCTCCCGTCGGGCCTCTGGTATTCTATAAGGTTTTAGTTTTACCCTTTCTCCTGGCGGGGTGATAATGTCATGCTCTACGCCAGATGTTTGTCCCGGAAGCTCAGAGAAAATCTCTTTGTTACGAAGTACAAACTCTTTAACCTCCTGTTGTTGGGGTTTCGATAAGGTGTCTGCTATTCCAACCTCAGGAACTAAGCAATCAGACTGGGCTTGTGACAAAGTCTCTGCGACTAGGGATTCCCTATCCCTCCAGGCTTTCAGCAGATTGACGCGATAGATCTGCTCCGGCTTTCGCCTTCCTGGCTGTCTAACCCTGTAGTTCACCTCACTAATTTTTTCAATTACTTCATATGGACCTTGCCATTTGGCCAGAAATTTGCTTTCAACCGTAGGGACTAGCACCAAGACCCTATCCCCGGGGAAAAAGTACAGGTCTTGGCCCCACGGTTGTACACTCTCTGCTGTGCTAACTGCGCTTGGGTTAAATGTTCCTTTACAATTGGCATTACCTGTGCAATTCTATCTTGCATCAGGGCGACATGCTCAATCACACTCCTGTGAGGAGAACTCTCATTTTCCCAAGTGTCCTTGGCGATATCAGGCAGCCCTCTTGGGTGTCTCCCATAGAGCAACTCGAAGGGTGAGAAACCCGTAGAGGATTGGGGTACCTCCCTAATGGCAAACATCAGATAGGGTATTAGACAGTCCCAATTCTTTCCATCTCTATCCACCACCTTCTTTAGGTGATATTTGTTTTAGGGTTTTGTTGAATCTTTCAACCAACCCATCTGTTTGGGGGTGATACACAGATGTACGCAATTGTGTCACTTTGTACAACTTGCATAGTTCTTTCATAACCCGGGACATAAAGGGTGTACCTTGGTCCATAAGCAGTTCCTTACAAATACCCACGCGGCTAAAAACAAGAGATAGCTCTTTGGCTATGGTTTTGGCCGAGGTATTTCGAAGAGGAATTGCTTCCGGATAACGGGTGGCATAGTCCAATATAACCAAAATGTACTGATGCCCCCTAGCAGACTTCATTATCGGACCTACCAAATCCATTGCGATCCTCTCAAAGGGGACCTCAATGATAGGAAGAGGTACCAGCGGGTTACGGAAATGTGGCATAGGTGCCGACTTCTGACACACAGGGCAGGAGGAACAATAATTTTCTGTTTCCTTCATGACCCCAGGCCAATAGAATCTCTGCAATATTCTCTCTCTGGTTTTCTCGGCCCCCAGATGACCTCCCAGAATGTGCCCATGGGCCAATTCTAACACCAACTTCCTGTAAGGTTTGGGCACTACAAGTTGCTCAATGGTTTCTTCTGCCCTTTGAGCTACTCGATACAGCAGGTCCCTTTCCATAGTGAAGTACGGGTAAGCGCAAGTCTTATCTGGGTTCACTAACTCGCCATCTATTTTCACCACATTTTCCCGTGCCTTTATTAGGGTGGGGTCTTTTAACTGTTCTGTGGCAAAATTTTCCCTGTGAACCTCAAGATCCGAAAACTCCACAGACGGCATGTTTTCATCTGAGGATGTTGGCTCCTCCCCAGTTTCTCGAGTTTCCCCCGCCAATACCGACAAGGGAAATTCAGGAGAGTCCTCACCACTCCCAGAGGAATTCTGGTCATCTTCCTGGTTTATAGGGGCACCAGTGGGGGGCTCAGGACAATCCCAGAGTTCCCAGAATTTTGGAAAATCCCTTCCCACAATAGCATCATGTGGTAAGTGAGACACTAACCCCACCTGATGAGAGAGGTTACCTTTGGGGGTCTCAAAAAACACTGAAGTTACAGGATACTCTCGGGTGTCCCCATGCACACAAATAACAGCCACCCTGTTCTTCCCAGAGACCTCTGTAGTAACTAATTCAGCTTTTATCAACGTTACCAGGCTACCTGAATCCAGCAACACATCAACATTTCTACCATTAATACACATTTTACATAAATGTTTCTCAGGTCCCCGAATGGCAGTGCATGCAACTGTCGCAAACAGCGACTGACGTCTCTCCCTTATAAAGTCACATTGCATAGGCTCATCCACAACGGGGCAATATGTCCCTCTTGGCGGCAGCGGTAGCAAATAATCTTTTTCGCTGCCTCTTGCAGCATGGGCTTCCTGGGCTGCTCCCGCCAGACCTTAGGTAGAACTCCCACCCTCTCACTCTCTCCACCCTCACCCCTTGGAGTCATCTTACCCGCCACTGGGGATGATCTGGTCTTAGGGTAGAAAGTCTGTGAGTCCCTGGAAGAAGTGGTCAGGTTCTCTGTAGCCAAGTACCTCTCAACCAGATCCACAAGTTTATCTGCATTTTCTGGGTCTCCATGGCTTACCCATTTTTGGATGGCAGTAGGAAGAGCTCTCAGGAAAAGATCCATAACAACACGTTCCACAATGTTTGGTGCGGTCAAAGTCTCTGGCTGCAGCCACTTTCTGCTCAGGTGAATGAGATCATACATTTGAGACCTGGGGGGGTTTTCCAACCTGAAAAGTCCAATTATGCACACGCTGAGCCCGGACGGCCAGGGTGACACCCAGCCGTGCCAATATTTCTGTTTTTAGCACCACATAGTCTTTTGCTTGGTCAGGCTCTAGGTCATAATAAGCTTTCTGCGATTCCCCAGTTAACAGAGGGGCCACCAGTCCAGCCCATTGCTCCTTAGGCCACTTTTCCCTTTCAGCAGTCCTTTCAAATGTGGTCAAAAACACCTCTCCAGTCATTTTTGTCAATAAACGGCTCACACCAAAGGATGCGGTATTATTGTAACCACTTGCCTCATTGGTCTGCGGACGTTGCTGTATTAATGTCTCTATTTTCTGTTGAAAATTCTGCTCTTGCTTCTGCAACAGGTCTATGAAGCGGGCTTCAGATTGCTGCTGGGCTTGTTGCTGAGCTTCCAGACTCTGCAGGTGAGCTTTCTGCTGGGCTGCAAGGCTCTTTTGTAAAGCCGCATTTGTTTGCTGCTGATTTGCATTTGCTTGCTGCTGATTTGCTAGAGCCAGCTGTCTCAGTATCTCCTCCATGCTGGCCTTTAAAAAAAAGATGAAAAAAAAACTGCCAAAATTCTCCACCAACTGTGAGGGGTTAGCTCGGCAGCGGGTGTGTGTGACCCCCTGGATGGGTTCACAACACAAAATCAGGCACAGCAGACAGCGTTGTAGGTGCAAAAAACAAAAGATGCAGTTTATTTATGCTACATGCAGTGATACATATAACAGCCAAACAAAAATAAAACATGAAAATAAATCCTGGTCAGCTTGACCTCTAACTACACACTTAGATTCCCTGTCTAACAACTGAGTGCAGCCTTGTGCTGCACCAGTCCCTGTCTCTGTGGTAGAGGTTTGCCACACAGGCGTTAACTCACCGCACAGAACAGATATCACACTCCCCAGTCTATACAACACAAAACTGGTTCCAGGATGGAGCATCTCCCTAAGCATGCTGTTTTTTTTTTGTAGAGGTCTTAATGAGCCCACTTACTTCAGCTGGGCTCATTAACTCTTCCCCTCTAATTGTAAAAGTCTGCATAAAGCCTGAATCTAGGGCACACATATTTCCCATCCTGGATACAACCAGGTGACTTTACCTGCGTGCTGCCACACCCTATATCAGTCTAACATGGAACTGCTCCTGCGTCAGGAGACATTGCCTAAACCTTTATCCATGATTTACAAGGCTCTTCAGCCTTCTGTTCATAGTGGATTAGAAAAACTCAGAGACTTTTGGGTGGCGGAGCTGCCGGGGCTGGATGGGGAGGACTGGGAGGACATTTGGGACTCCCCCTTCAGATACTTGGTCTCCTCTAGAGACCGGCTGATCCAATTTAAAATATTGCATACATTTTACTATACTCCATATAGGCTTCATAAAATATACCCTGACTCCACGCCACAGTGTTGGCGCTGTCAGGAGGACTCGGCCGGGGTACATCTACATGATTTGGTCCTGCCCCGAGGTACAACATTACTGGTCACTAGTAGTCTCCTTTATTACTAAACTAACCACGATTCCTATACCCCAAACGATTGAGATCTGCCTGCTTGGTTTAGTGGAGGAGGTGGTCCCCTCGAGGGCAGTTCGCACATTACCGAGTTTGCTACTCTTTTATGCCAGGAAACTGATTGTGCTCCGGTGGAGGGCCCCCTCGGCGGCCCTCACCCTGAGTGCATGGAAGTCATTAGTTAACCTTGCAATACCCTTGTATAGGGAAGTATATTCTAACCGGGGATGCCCTCATAAGTTTCAAAGGGTTTGGAATGTCTGGTTGGAGTCTGAGACAACAACTGCGGAACAGGAGAACCCTGTGAGATTGTCAGCCAGTCTAGCTCATAGACGACTCCCTTAATGGTTCCATCAGGGATGGCACCTGAGCCGCCTAACTGCCGGTAGACAACCGCTGATGGACCATTGTTTTGATAGACTACCTACAGTGAATTAATACACTTATGTCAAATACTGTAAAAGGTATTTCTCCTGTCAATTTTAGCAGCAAGCTACGGGGTTTGTTTGTTTTTTTCCTCTGTTCTTAGGGTTGGGCAGATAGGTTGTTATGCTTGACCTACTGTTTTATGTTATGCAAGCCCAGGAATGCCCAAAGGGCTTTGTTTTGTAAACTTTTATTTTTGAAAAGAATAAAAAGAATAAAAAAAAAAATTAAAAAATAATGTAAGGGGGTCTGAATACTTTCCATCCTCCACTGTGTGTATTTACTTGGCGTAACATCATTTTTCACACTATAGAAAAAAATTGGGGTAAATGATGTGTTTATTTTATTTTTTTTTAATTTTATTCATAACATTTTTATTTAATTTGTTTTCAAATACAGTGTGACATACCAAAATGCAACAATGTTCATTTTATTCTCTAGGGTCTCTGCTAATATACTTCCATACCGGGTCAATTCTGGAATACCTCTCTGTAAAAATCATCTTTTTGTTTTTTTTGCTAGAAAATTACTCAGAACCCCCCAAACATTATATATATATATAATGTTTGGGGGGTTCTGAGTAATTTTCTAGCAAAAAAAAACAAAAAGATGATAATGTTTGGGGGGTTCTGAGTAATTTTCTAGCAAAAAAAACAAAAAGATGATTTTTACAGAGAGGTATTCCAGAATTGACCCGGTATGGAAGTGGTTAAAAATCAGCAGCGCCTCCTTTTTATTCTCCTGGTCCTGTGCTTTCAGGGAATGTCTGGTTTGGGGGGGGTCCTATGATTTCAGGGAATGTCTGGTTTGGGGGGGGGGGGTGTTTTGTCTTTTTCTGATGCCATGGAACTTTTGAATAAATATTTTTTTTAGTTTTTTAACAAATCATTTATTTATTTATTAAAAAAACAAATTCCATGGCATCAGAAAAAGATAAACCCCCCTCCTGAACCAGACATTTCCTGAAAGCACGGGGACCCCCCTCCCCCCAAACCAGACATTCCCTGAAAGCACAGGACCCCCCCCCCCAAACCAGACATTCCCTGAAAACACAGGACCCCCTCCAAACCAGTCATTCCCTGAAATCACAGGATCCCCCCCCCAAACCAGACATTCCCTGAAATCACAGGATCCCCCCCCAAACCAGACATTCCCTGAAATCACAGGACCCCCCCCCAACCACACAGTCCCTGAAATCACAGGACTCCCCAAACCAGACATTCCCTGAAATCACAGGACCCCCCCCCCCACAAAACAGACAGTTGCAGAAATCACAGGACCCCCCCAAACCAGACATTCCCTGAAATCACAGGACCCCCTGCCAACCAGACCTTCCCTGAAATCACAGGACACCACCCCCCCCCCCCCCCCAAAACCAGACATTCCCTGAAATCAAAGGATCCCCCAAAACCAGACATTATTCCCTGAAAGCACAGGACCCCCCCCCCCCCCCACCAGACATTCCCTATTTCTATTTTCTATCTATTGATGATCAGAGATTGTCCCAGAGTGACAATTATTTCTATCGTTAGATTTTTAGCGATTTAAAAAAAACTGTCAACAAAAATGAGACTGCAGTATGAAATCTTTCTGCTGCTGGTGGTGGTGGTGCCATTCCTCCTGTATGGCGGAATGGTACGCCCGAGGAGGGAGGAGTTTGTTGGCAGGTGGCAGAATGTGACGCGGGAAATGGCGGAGTTCATGCAGAAAGTGACGCTGGAAACGGCGATGTTTATTCAGAAAGCGGTGCACAAAGCCGCGCGGATTATGGAGGAGGTGGAAACATCAAAGATTACGGAGGAGGTGAAGGTGGATACGGCGGAGATTGTGAAGCAGGAAACTGCGGATTATTGTGGAGAAGCTGCGCCGTTTCAGGAGAAGGTGAAGGTTAAATCAACACAGACTATGGAGGAGGTGCGGCAGGAAACGGCGCACATCATGGAGGAGGTGCGGCAGAAAACAGAGGCATATATGGAGTTTAGGGAGGAGGCGGAGCATAAACCTGTGGCCTTTGTGGAGGAGATGCAGCAGAAAAAAGACAACTTCCTGGAGCTTATTGGGAAGGCGCGGAAGAAAAAAGGAAGAATTTATAGAACAGCCCAGTTTATAGAGAAGGCAGAGAAGGAAACAGCGGAGATTATGGAGATGGTGGGCCACAAAATACAAGAGTTTAGGGGGTTTATGGAAACGGTGGAACAGGAAACAGCAGACTTCATGGAGGAAGTGATGCAGGACATCGAGGAGTGGGCTACACACATTGGGAAACCTCCACCCAGCTATCTTATGAAGCTGATGACCCCTGTAAACGATATGAAGGTGATACTTTTCACAACCACCCTCATAATGGATTACGTGCTCACTACGCGTTTCACAGGAAGATTACCCGGCTACTACTTCATTCACCAGCTGAGTGTTATTTTGTTACTAGATGACATTATTAATGCTAACTGGTTCAGGAGCTAGGTGGGCTTAGAGATCAGAGTCCCACCCAAGCTTAGCAATGACGCATATTGGTATGACCGGATAGTCCCTGGTCCCACGTCAGACTGGTATATGGGATGGATGGCCTTAAAGAACAGAGTCTCACCCATGCTTATCACTGCTGGTCATTGGTATGAATGGATGGCTGCAGGATGCTCCAAGGGGTGGGTGGACTTGAAGAACAGAGTCTCACCCATACTTGCCACTGAAGGTCATTGGTATAAATTGAGGGTTGCTGGGGACAAGGAAGACGGCTCCAGAGGCTGGATGACCTTGAAGAACAGAGTCTCACCCATGCTTATCAATGGTTCATACGATCAGGTGGTCCCTAGGCTCCAGTCAGACTCGGTGGCCTTGAAGAACAGAGTCTCACCCATCCTTATCACTGCTGGTCATTGGTATGAATGGACCGTTGCTTGGCTGAAGGCAGCATGCTATAAGGGATTGGTGGCCTTGAAGAACAAAGTCCATCCTATGCTTAACATTCTGGTTATTGTATTGAATGGACAGTCGCTAGGCTCAAGGCAGAATGCTATAAGGGATGGGTGGCCTTGAAGAACAAAGTTGCACCTATGCTTAACACTGCTGGTTATTGGATTGAATGGACGGACACAGGGCTCCAATCTGACTGCTACAGGGGCTTGGCGGCCATGAAGAACAGAGTCTCATCCGTGATCATCACTGCTGGTCACTGGATTGAACGGACGGTCGTTGAGCTCAAGGAAGAATGCTACAGGGGGTTGGTGGCCATGAAGAACAGAGTCTCATGCATGCTCATCACTACTGGTCATTGGATTGAACAGACGGTCGCTGGGCTCAAGGCAGAGTGCTACAGGGGGTTGGTGACCATGAAGGACAGAGTCTCACCCATGCTCATCACTCCTGGTTATTGGATTGAAGGGACGGTCACTGTGCTCAAGGCAGAATGCTATAAGGGATGGGTGGCCTTGAAGAACAGTCTCACCCATGCTTAAAAGTGCTGATTATTAGTGTGAATGGTTGGTTGCTGGGCTCCAGAGGCTGGGTGACCTTGAAGAATAGAGTCTCACCCATGCTTATCAATGGTTCATTTGAACGGGTGGTTCCTGGGCTCCAGTCAGACTTATTCACAGGGTTGGTGGCCATGAAGAACAGAGTTTCCCCCATGCTCATCACTGCTGGTCATTGGTATGAATAGACGGCCGCTGGGCTGAAGGCAGACTGCACCAGGGGATGGACGATCTTGAAATACAGAATCTCACCTATGCTCATCAATAGTTCATACGGCTTCTACACGTGGTGGGTGGGATTAGAAATCAGTACCCAACCCAGGCTTAGCAACGATTAGAATGAATTTGATGTTCGCTGGGCTCCAGTCAGCTTACAGCTTGCGGTTTATCAGAATACTGCCGTGGCTCCTCATCAAGCATCTTGTCCTGTTCCATCTATTGTGACTATGAAGAAAACTCCACCCAGCTGGCGAATTCCCAGACAAAGGTAAGTCATTGTAATATTCTGACACCTTAGACCCAATTCACAAAGCTTTCACCCGTTATATTCCCCCAAACCTTTGTGAAGGACCATGGCTGTATTGGTTTATGTGTGACCCCCCATAGTATTTTTAATTGTGCCGGGAACCTTCCAGAGTTCCTTGGTTTAGGTTTTCCTTTTGTTGGGCGTTGTAAATAAAATGACTGATCACATTTTTATCTTTTCTAGGAAAATGCAGGTTTTGCTGTTAAAGATCGACCTTCCCATTTCCAGCGTCATACCTCCCAAGGACCGCTCCCGGGGCCTCTGGCTTAGGTCTGGCCCCGGAGGATGAAGCTTAGTAAGAATCATATAGTAACTTCCGGCGCATCCAGCACAGCTTGTGATTGGCAAGCAAACCCGCTGGGTGTGGCCTGTGTAACCGTAGAGAACGTGCAGCTGTCAAATTCAAGCAGTGATGTCAGGGAACCAGTGTGTAGAGAAACGGCGGGCATTTCTAGATTGGTGGCGGGGAAAAAATGCCCAGGTGTAATATGAATTGCCCCTTCACATACTGTACCCGGGGTTTTCTGCACTCACATCGCGGCTTCTGTACACAGAAGTGACATCTCTTCCGCTGCAGCCTCCCTGCTCTGCACTCACATCCGGGACAAGTACTGGTCTGACCCAGTGCAGCGTGTTCAAGGGGAGGAGGGGGGTGGGCGGCACCATTATCCTCATCTACTTCCTTCTCAGGGGAGTTTGGGAAGTGGAGATGAGGGGGGTGTGCACCGAGAAAGAGGACGGAGCTGTGATAAAGCCAGCTACAGAAAGGGGACCGTGTTGAGGAGGGGAGAGCTTCGGGGGAGGGCAGGGGTGTGTGCATCTCTGTATGTGCTTGTACATGTATGTATACAAGCAGACACACCTACAGACACATACACTTTATTTATACACACACAAAAATATATATATATATATTTTAGGGATGCACCGAAATTTCGGCCGCCGAAACATATCGGCCGAAAATGGCACTTTCGGCAAAAAGCCGAAAGAGAATTTCCGCCGATACTGGTGCCGAAAATGGGGCGGGGCTTGGCCCCGCCCCCGGTGCCACCCATCACGGGGGTGTCATTCTGTCTTTAGCGCTCCTCCTCACCTATGCTGCAGTCAGCCTATGGGGTCTATATATAATATATATATATATATATATATATATATATATATATAGAAAGGCCAGTATGGTGGCCTGAAATTATGGGTGGAGCCCGGTGGTATATAATCAGCCGTTCGCCCATCCTTCCTCGTCGGTTCCGGTGCGCGATACCTGATACGTCAGATATCAAGGGCCGACTATCCAGACCAGACGCAGTGAGCCTGTTCGTCAGCTCCCGCGTTATTCGTCTCCAATTTTGACAAACCGTCTCTCATCCATCAGCATCCGTAGGTTTCGCCGTCGGAGTGTCGTCGTACCCGTCGAATTTGTCGCTACGCCTCGGGCCGGCTGTCGCAGGTAGGGCTTCGGCACCCTCTTTTCATTATGTTTTCGATGTACCGTCATCATGCTTATACTCACGAGCCGCTCGGTTCTTTCATATCGAATGTTTTCGGTGGCCTCGTATGCATGTCACTATGTTCTACTTTCGATGTAGTCGTTATCATCGTTCGACACGTTCGATTACGCCACGTCAGGCGATTCATTCGCAGGTACGGCAGTCGAAACCGTTCGACTGCCCGAGCATTTCTATTTGTAGCGGTCGAATCGTTCGACTCACAGCCGACTGCTTGTTACGACAAGGCAAACAGTCCGCACGTTTCGCTTGGTCTACTCCAGTTCGAATATGTCTCTTCATTCATGCAATTGTGTTATGTGTCTCATTTTCATCTCGTTTCATTCATTTCAGTCCCAGTCATTTCTACTGTTTCAAAATCATTTCTGTCACTAGTCGCGCTCCGGCGCGAATCCTGTCGCACCTCCGGTGCACCGATTCGCTTTGAAGTGCCCCAGGGTTCGGCCTCATTTCTGTACATGCTCCAGAGACTGAATCACTCGCAGGATCACGCACGGTCCCTGATTCTTGTCTTTGTCATGGCATACCATTTCTGTCACTTATTACGCTCCAAATCGAGTCTTGTCGCATTCCTCTATGCACCGATTCGTCCTGGTGCGCCCAGCTGCTACGCCTCATTTCGGTACATGCTCCAGAGACGGATTCTGTGGTAAACCTACAGATCAGTCCTTGAATCCTGTCTCTGTCATGGGACATCATTTCTGTCACTTATTACACTCCAATTCGAATCCTGTCGCATATTGTTTATGCACCGATTCATTCTGGTGTGCCCAGCTGCTACGCCTCATTTCAGTACATGCGCCAGAGACGGATTCTTTGTTGCTACCATCAGTCCAGTCGTTGATTCCTGTCTCTGTCATGGGATATCATTTCTGTCACTTATTACGCTCCGATTCGAATCTTGTTGCATTTATTGGATGCACCGATTCGTCCCGGTGTGCCCAGCTGCTACGCCTCATTTCAGTACATGCTCCAAAGACAGGATTCATCTGTTAGGTGCATGGGCTCGTCTTCTGATTCCAGTCTTTGTCATGGGTTTCATTTCATTTCACCTATCACGTTCCGGTACGAATAAGTCACATTCACGGTCCAATTCGTCCCGGCGTGCCCCAGGAATGGCCTCATTTCAGTACATGCTCCAGTTTCCGTTTCGTGCTCGGTCGCAAGTTTGTGGCATGGCGATTCGGATCTCTGTCATGGCAGATTTACTCATTTCACGGTCACATATCGCTTCCCGCTTCTAGTCCAGTTGATTCTTCAATGTTGGATTCTTATCGGGGGGCCCTTGCTCGTCAGCCTCATTTCACGATAAAAGGAAAAAAAAAAAAAAGGGGAAAATATATATATAATAAAAGGGGGTAGGGGGGAAGAGAAGAGAAATTTCATCTGTTTCTTTCATTTGTGTCATTTTCATCTCATGTCTGAAGTCTCACCTCCACTGTTAGCTAGCCTTCATCAGGTGGGAGTCTCAAACAAAAAACTTCACCTTCATCTCCTCAGGTCAGTCGAGTTCAGTAGGTCCAGCCTGCACCTGGTCGGACGGTGCCTCCTTCGGTAAGCATAATCATCTAGGGGGAAAACGCCCTTTAGCAAAGCATCCTTCCTTAAAACAGGTATTTCTGTAGGAGTCTCCAACTAGTTATAATCCATGTCACCCCTTGTAGGTCCGTATTAGGAGAAAACCCGGATCAGAGGGCGTAGCCTCATCAGACCCACGTTCTGTTACCATGTCCCAGGCTGACAGCGAGGACCTCACGGCTCCATTGTCTCCATCCGTTTCAGAAAATGGCAGTCAAAGGGCCTTCAGAGCATGGACCATTCCCAGGCTGACAGCCGAGCTGAGACGCAGGGGCGTCCCCTTTCCAGCAACAGCCAGAAAGGCAGAGCTTTTCCGGCTCCTGTTTCCTCCCCCCGCGGTGGTGGAGGCTTCGGCTCAGCAGGCCTCATTGGGCTCCATCGCCTCCTCTATCTCGCAGCTCCACACCCTGGTGTCGTCCCTCACAACCTCGATGTCTGATCTACAGGGCCGAGTGGCCCTCCTCGAGACCCACCCCTCTGTTTCTCCGCCAGTGCCAGCATCCCAGCCAGTTGTTAGTCTTCCCGCAGGTATCTCCGGAGGTGCACCAATAGTGTACCCATCTCATTTGGTGTCAGCAAACATCAGGAAAGACATATTAGAGGGCAAAGACGTCAATTTGGCTTCTCTTCTGATCTCGATTCACGAGCTGGCAGAGAATAAGGCGTATACTTGGGGGGACGTATCAGTGGTCCTCAAAGCCAAGGATCCCAGACTAGACAGGAAACTCTCTATCACCGAGTTTTCCCTGGCCTTCGGCATGATGAGGGACATCATTTGCTCAGCCTCCCCTGGCAGAAGGGAGGAGCTAGATCGGTACCTCCATGTGGTAGTTGACCTGGGGTACAAGTACGGCGGGTTTTCATTCTATGACTACCACCGCTCCTTCTCCGCTCGAGCAGCTGCCAGGCTCTCCCAGTTCCAGACCCCTACGGACTGGAGCACCATGGACACCGAACTGTTTTGCCGCCACTTCGCGGGGCTACGGTCCCCTCTGTGTGCAATATGCCAGTCAGCAACACATACTGCGGCCTGGTGCGCTACCTCAGTGGCAGCCCCTCCCTTCGACGGTCCATCTACCTCGGGTACCGCTCAGGGCCTGCAAGCACCAGCTCGCCCGCCACAGACCGATAAGCTAGGGCGCCCAGTTAAGACCATGGGCGGTGCTCCGATCTGCAACAACTACAACAGTGGGTCGTGTAACTTTAGTCAGTGTAGGCTGCTCCATGTGTGCACCCAGTGTCATAGAGCTCACCCCCGGCTCATGTGTGAGGTCAAGCAGCTCAAAAGGTCCTGACTGAGCCGGCTCAATGTCGCATGGCTTAGTGTCTACCTTTCCAGTCACCCTACCCCCTCACTGTCCACCTTCCTCGTCCAGGGCTTCACAGAAGGTTTTCACACTGGACTTATCTCTCTCCCTCACTTCACGCACGAATGCCAGAACCTACGGTCAGCAGCCACGGATGAACAAGCCATCGACCAACTGCTGCAATCTGAGCTAGATCAGGACTTTGTCATCGGCCCTTTTGAACAGCCCCCTTTCAGCACCTGGCGAGTCAGCCCTATTGGGCTTGTCAAGGGCAAGTTCTCTAATAAACTCAGATTGGTTTATGATTTGTCAGCGCCTCATTCCTCTACGGTTCCCAGCCTCAATTCTCTTATTCCCTCTGAGGAGTTCTCCCTTAAATATGCATCGGTAGACATGGCCATCCAGGCCATTCTTAAAACAGGCACAGGTACCTGGCTTTCCAAGGCCGACATCTCAAACGCTTTTAAACTTCTTCCCATCCATCCGTCCCTCTGGTGCTGGCATGGAATCAAGTGGAGGCAGCGGTACTACTTTGCCACTAAACTCACGTTCGGATCCAAGAGTAGTCCTTGGCTCTTCGACACCTTCGCGCAGGCTCTTGCTTGGATCTTGTTACACGTAGCCCAGTGTCAGGAAGTCATTCATTATCTGGATGACTTCCTGCTGATAGAGCCACCCGGCTCTCCTCCACGAGATCTGGGTAAGTTGAGGGTAGTCTTCAATAATCTTAATGTCCCCATCGCCGAGCACAAGGTGGAGGGTCCGTCGCAGGCTATCACCTTCCTCGGGGTCAGCCTAGACACTAACACTATGCAGGCCAGCCTTCCCCCGGATAAACTGACCCGCATCAGGACGGTCCTGAGGGACTTCACTCATGCCAGAACTTGTACCAAGAGACAACTTCAGTCCCTTCTTGGTATGCTTAATTTTGCTATGCGCATCATCCCCCAGGGGCGCTCGTTCGTGTCACGCCTGTTAGCCTTGTTATCCCACTCTCAGGACCCGGAGCAAGTACTCAGCCTGGATTCCGCGGCTATGGCAGACCTAGCCATGTGGGAGGAATTCCTATCTTCTTGGAACGGAGTGTCCCTGTTCGTCCCCTCCGTGTCCGCCCTTTCACCTCGGGTGGTGACCGACGCGGCGGCCTCCACGGGCTTTGCGGCGATCTTTGGCAACCTCTGGCTCGCAGCCCCCTGGCCTCCACAGATACTGGCTATTCCTGGCTTCACTGAGACGTCCTCCCTGTTTGAGCTATATCCCATTGTAGCCGCTGCACACACCTGGGGCCGCAGCTGGTCGGGCCAGACGGTGGTCTTTTCTACAGATAACCTGGCCACTGCGGAGATTGTTAATAAAGGCAGGTCCAGGTCTCTACAGATTATGTCCTTCCTGCGGCGACTGACCCAGCTCTCATTATTGTTTCAGTTCAACCTTCATTGTTCCTTTGTTCCCGGCAAATTTAATCAGGCGGCGGATGCCCTCTCCCGCTTTAACTTTGTTTCATTTTTTGATCAGGTACCCGGAGCCGAACCTACATCAGCAGCTATCCCGGACTGGTCTCAACTGATCTTGGATTAGCCCCACACTTGTCAGCAGCAACTCAACTCATCGATCACTCCCTCTCAGACAATACCCGCAAGGCCTATCAGTTGGCCTGGAGGGCCTTTAGTCGCTTCGCATCATCTCACAATACAGAGTCCTCCCGGGTCAAACAAGTCCTTGCCTTCCTTTCCTACTGCCATTCGGACTTGGCATTATCCTTCAACACAATCCGGTTGTACTTGGCCGGGGTACAACACTTCACGTCCCTCCAGGACCCTACCAAGCCCTCCTTATTTACCTTTCACGCCGTCCGGGCTCTCATGCGCGGCATTCAGAAACGTCGGCCAGTTTCCAGCATCAAACGGCTGCCTATCACAGGCGAAGTGTTCAGGGACATGTCAGACATTTTGGCCTCTTCACCTTTCGGTCTCCATGTCAGTGTCGTCCTGCAAGCAGCCATACATCTGGCCTTCTACGGCTTCCTGCGGCCAGGCGAGTTTACCTGCAGTAGCCCCTCGGCACGTATGCTGTGCAAGCACCATCTAGTCAGGTTCGAGGACCATTTCATCTTGCACTTAGCGGTTTCCAAGACACAGCAGCTTGGCCCAGGTCGGGCATACATTTCTATAAGACCTACAACCGCTGGTGTCCGGTTACTGTCCTCTCCCGCTTGTTGACCCTTTTGGCCGATCAACCAGGGACTGGCCCACTTCTACCCTTTCACTCAAAACCTCTCAACGCAGCCCAGTTCATGGAGCATGTCAGGATACTCCTGGGCATCCTTCACCTCAATCCTGCGCACTACTCAGGACATTCATTTCGCATCGGGGCAGCTTCAACGGCCTCCCGCCAAGGGGTCCCGGTCCATGTTATCAAAAGTTGGGTAGATGGAAGTCCTCCTGTTTTGCACGTTACGTACCCAATCCGCAGATTGAGATGGCCCAGGCCTTTGTCAAACTTACCCAGTAACAGTCTTGGCTCAATAAAATGCTTCCCCTACCTGAGTGTTTTGCCCCCTTATTTTGGTATACCGTTAGACCAGGGCACACTTTCAGGTCCATTTCAAGTAAGCGAGTTTATGTTATCCTTGTCTTTCATCCTTATCCGTATCGGTCAGAGGGCTCTACACCATAAATAGAAAGGCCAGTATGGTGGCCTGAAATTATGGGTGGAGCCCGGTGGTATATAATCAGCCGTTCGCCCATCCTTCCTCGTCGGTTCCGGTGCGCGATACCCACCCACCCACCCCTTTATCAGGCCTTTACTCTAGCACATTCCTCATATGAGTACTCATTTCACCCATTTCATATTCATTTCATTTTAAGGTATGCCCCCTTATTTTGGTATACCGTACGTTAGACCAGGGCACACTTTCAGGTCCATTTCAAGTAAGCGAGTTTATGTTATCCTTGTCTTTCATCCTTATCCGTATCGGTCAGAGGGCTCTACACCATAAATATATATATATATATATATATATATATATATATATATATATATATATATATATATATATATATATTATATGTATGTGTGTTAATTTCTATGTGTGTGTGTGCGTATGTATGTGTTATATGTGTGTTGTATGTTTATATGTGTGTATGTTTATATGTGTGTGTGTGTGTGCGTTTTTATATGTGTATGTTTATATGCACTGGTGAGGCACAGGCAGGCTACCTGGCGGGCACTGGTAGGCTGCTGGGCACAGTGAGGCTGCATTGATCTCCTTTAGCATGTTCGCAATCTCTGACCAGCTCCTGTAGCATGCCTGCAGTCTCTGACCAGCTCCTGTAGCATGCCTGCAGTCTCTGACCAGCTCCTGTAGCATGCCCGCAGTCTCTGGCCATCTCCTGCAGCATGCCCGCAGTCTCTGGCCATCTCCTGCAGCATGCCCGCAGTCTCTGGCCATCTCCTGCAGCATGCCCGCAGTCTCTGGCCATCTCCTGTAGCATGCAGGAGATGGTCAGAGACTGGGGACATGCTACAGGAGATGGTCAGAGACTGGGGACATGCTACAGGAGATGGCCAGAGACTGGGGACATGCTACAGGAGATGGCCAGAGACTGGGGACATGCTACAGGAGATGGCCAGAGACTGGGGACATGCTACAGGAGATGGCCAGAGACTGCGGGCATGCTACAGGAGATGGCCAGAGACTGCGGGCATGCTACAGGAGATGGCCAGAGACTGGCTCGATCACAGCTCCGTCCTCTTTTTTGGTGCACCAAGTCGGTGCACACCCCTCTCATCTCCACTTCCCAAACTCCCCCGAGCAGGAAGTAGATGAGGATAACGGTGCCGCCCAACCCCCTCCCCTTCTCCCCTTGAACATGCTGCACTGGGCCAGACCAGTACTTGTCCTGGGTGGGAGTGCAGAGCAGGGAGGCTGCACTGGGAGAGATGTCACTTCTGTGTACAGAAGCCGCGCTGTGAGTGCAGAAAACCCCGGGCACAGTATGTGAAGGGCAATTCATATTACACCTGGGCATCTTCTCCCCGCCACCAATCTAGAAATGCCCGCCATTTCCCTATACGCTGGTTGCCTGACAAAGGGGTGGGCCTGGGTAGCAGTCCCCGCCCATCCCTGACATCACAGGTTGAATTGACAGCTGCACGCTCTCTCTACCGCTACACAGGCCACACGCAGCAGGTTTGCTCGCCAATCACAAGCTGTGTTGGATGCACTGGAAGTTACTATATGATCATTAACTGATGCAGAGATGCGGGACAAAAACCTTGTAATACGGGATTGTGGGACAGAGGTAGAAATGCGGGAAAGTCCCAGCCAATCCGGGACTGTTGGGAGGCGTATGGGATAAGTGTTTGCATGTGGGAGTGTGGGGGTGGAGGTGGGTGTGGGGGGGATGTGTGTTATTCTTTGAGTGTGTATTATTCATATATAGGAGTGTTATATATAGTTATATATATGAAATGATGTACCCCGCTCAATGGGGGTGGGCCTTTGAGAACAGAGGCCGCATATGGGCAGCATAGAGGCTTAGCGGTGAGCCTTGCAGCACTGGGGTCCTTGGTTCAATTCCTGACCAGGACACTATCTGCATGAAGTTTGCATGTTCTCCCTGTGCTTGGGTGGGTTTCCTCCGGGTACTCCGGTTTCCTCTCACACTACAAAGACATGCTATTTTGCGTTGGTGGTGCAGTGGTGAGCATAGCTGCCTTCAAAAGCAGCTGACCCGGGTTCGATTCCCAGCCAACGCCCTCTTCAATACTTGGAGTCACCAGAGAGAAAAGAGCTATACAAGGTTAATGCTAAGTATATTTTAGCGGTGGAATAAAGTGAATGTGTAGAATGTTTGAAGAAGAAATTAAAATGGTCCCCCGGAATCTATAGAAGGTGAACCCACCAACTGATAGAAAACGCTTAGGCCGCGTACACACGCGGGGACTGTTCGCTCAACTTTGTCCGTCAAACAGTTTCAGCGGACAGTCCGCTCAAAATTAGCATGGACGGACTTGCCCACACACGACGAACGAACAGTCCGCTGAAACCGTGCGCGATGACGTGAACGGCACGTACGACGGGACTAGAAAACGACGTCCTATACACTGCAATGCAAACTTCGGCGTGTAAATCCTTTCTGAGCATGCGCGGAACTTAGTTTGACGAACAAGCCTACACACGAGGGGACTGTTCGCTGAAACAAAGTTTCAGCGGACAGTTTTTCGGAATTTCCGAAAAACTTTGTTCAGCAGACTGTCCGCTGAAACTGTCCGCTGAAACTGTCCGCTGAAAGCCCACACATGAGCGGACTGTCCGCCGAAACACTGTTCAGCGGACAAAGTTGAGCGAACAGTCCCCGCGTGTGTACGCGGCCTTAGTCCTCGCCGTGTCCATCCTATGATAAGAACTTCCCGCACTGATGTCCCCCCAGCAGGAATATTACACCGACACCCCCCCATCCTGACACTGACGTCCTCCCAACAGGATTACACAAACACCCCCCATCCTGACAATGACGTCCCCCCAACAGGAATAGTACACCAACACACCCCCCATCCTGACACTGACGTCCCCCCAGCAGGAATATTACACCGACACTCCCCATCCTGACACTGACATCCCCCCAACAGGAATATTACACCGACACCCCCATCCTGACACTGACGTCCTCCCAGCAGGAATATTACACCGACACCCCCCATCCTGACACTGACGTCCCCCCAACAGGAATATTACACCAACACCCCCCCATCCTGACACTGACTTCCCCCCAGCAGGAATATTACATTGTCACGCCCCATCCTGACACTGACATCCCCCCAACAGGAATGTTACACCGACACCCCCCATCCTGACACTGACGTCCTCCCAGCAGGAATATTATACCGACACCCCCCCCCCCCATCCTGACACTGACGTCCCCCCCAGCAGAAATATTACACTGACACTCCCCCATTCTGACACTGACGTCCCCCCATCAGCAATATTACACCGACACCCCCCCCCCATCCTGACACTGACGTCCCCCCAGCAGAAATATTACACCGACACTCCCCCATCCTGACACTGACATCCCCCCATCAGCAATATTACACTGACACCCCCCATCCTGACACTGACGAACGTCTCTACTGATCTATTGGACATGAATGTGTTTCACTGCTCTGCGGGGGCGGGCCTTAGAGAACAGAGGCCGCCCATGCTTAGTCATTATTAGTGATGTGATAAAAGTTTTAACTAAACCTTATGGAAGTGAATGTGTTGTATTTGGTTGGTACTGTTGTCACAATTTTGTAAGCGCCGCTTCTCCCCAAAGTCCATGTGGACACCATTACACTCCACGTACGGCCCTCTGTGTCACCATAGACCATGTCCTCCAGGAACGCCCGCCAATCAACGTGGCACCTTGGCACGTTTTCTGTAGACCACAGCAATCTGTCCCCCGTCACAAAAGCTTCCTCCCAACTGTCTTGGATCCTGCAGATCACATTCATCTCAGGTTATCCCCCCATATAATGATTTACACCCGAGGCGATTCTTGGAAGAAAGTCAATTTTTTCGGGGAGGAGGATGCGAGGTAGTAAAGATAAACTTATAAAAAAAGGTGCAAAGTAAAATTAAATAAAAAAATCTTCAAATATGTAAAATACATTTTAGAATTATTTAAAAAATTGAATTATAAAAAAAAAAAAAAAAAATTATTGAAGTACAGATTGTAAGTTCCAAACATACGTTGTTTAATTATTAGGGGGGGGGTTATCCACTTCAATATCGGGCACTTTCACCCCCTTCCTGCCCAGGCCAATTTTCAGCGCTGTCACACTTTGAATGAAAATTGGGCGGTCATGTAACGCTGTACCCAAACTCATTTATTTCTTTGAATTACAAGTGTCTGGTTTGGGGGGGGGTCCTGTGATTTCAGGGTATGTCTGGTTTGGGGGGAGGGGGTCCTATGCATTCAGGGAATGTCTGGTTGGGGGGGGGGGTCCTGTAATTTCAGGGAATGTCTGGTTTGGGGGGAAGGGGGGGGGCTGTGCATTCAGGGAATGTCTGGTTTGGGGGGGGGGTGCTGTGCTTTCAGGAAATGTCTGGTTTGGGGGGGTCCTGTGCATTCAGGGAATGTCTGGTTTGCGGGGGGGGGGGGTCCTGATCTTTCAGGGAAAGTCTGGTATGGGGGGGTCCTGTGCTTTTAGGGAGTGTCTGGTTTTTTTTTGGGGGGGGGGATCCTGTGCATTCAGGGAATGTCTGGATTGGGGGGGGGGGGGGTCCTGTTCTTTCAGGGAATGTCTGGTTTTGGGGGGGGGTCCTATGCTTTCAGGAAATGTCTGGTTTGGGGGGGTCTTGTTCTTTCAGGGAATGTCTGGTTTGGGGGGTCCTGTTCTTTCAGGGAATGTCTGGTTTGGGGGGGTCCTGTTCTTTCAGGGAATGTCTGGTTTGGGGGGGGTCCTGTTCTTTCATGGAATGTCTGGTTGGGGGGGCGTTTTGTCTTCTTCTGATGCCATGGAACTTTTTTAACAAATATTTTATTTATTCAAAAGACAAGTTCCATGGTATCATAAAAAGACAAAACACCCCCCCCCCCCAGCCACACATTCCCTGAAATCACAGGACCCCCCCCCCCAAACCAGACATTCCCTGATAGCACAGGACCCCCCCAAAACCAGACACTTGTAATTCAAAGGGAAATCTGAGTTATATGTTATCACCATGGCAACCGATCGCCTACCAACTGTCACTGGCCATGTAAATCTGTGAGGCACGGTTCACACTGAGGCAACACGACTTGCAGCGCAACTGCGTCAGGCGACCTGGACACAAGCACTGCGGCGACTTGCAATACAACTTCTGTATAGAAGTCAATGCAAGTCGCCCCAAAAGTCGTACAGGAACCTTTTTTAAGTCGGAGCGACTTGAATCGCTCCGATTAGAATGGTTCCATTGCACAGAGCGGAACGCGACTTGTCAGGCGGCTTAGGCCTCATGCACACGAGACGCAGGTGAAAACTCTGCTCAAAAAAAAGCTGAAACGCGCGTTTAGAAACGCGTGTTTTGCCGCGTTTAGACGCGTTTGCGTTTATAAGCATTTATAAAGATAACATCATGTAGACCCTCCCCAGGCTCTCAAAGCATGTTTTTTTAACTATTTCTGCTATTTTGATCAGAGTAAGCAGCATAAAGAGCGGTTGTACACTTGCATTTGCCTCTCTTTCTGTGGTATATATTTTGAAACGGATCCCATATTGAATATATGTCAGGAAATGCTCCTGATGTTGTTCTTGATGAGACAGCAACGTCGGCGCAAATTTCGTGAGAGGTCCAGAGTCAGAGCTCATCGATATTGGACCCATCCGTTGATGGGACAGCGAATGTCCGTTGGATATTTCACAAACATGTATGTGCAGCTGCGTACCTACCCCGAGTTTTTTAATTTTAGCCAGATGTCCATTGTCACATTTGATCTGCTCTTAGAAAAAGTACGACCTGGTCTGACATTCGTGGACACCAATATGAGCAACAGTGTGTCACCAGAGGAACGTCTGTTGGTAACGATCAGGTATGTGTATATATTTATAAAATATATTTATCTATAGATGTACAGATGAATTTTTTTCTCTGTCCTTTATTTAAAAAAAAAAAAAATCTATTTATAGCAAATTATCCAATTTTTTAAAATATCTAAAATTTTCTTGTGGCACACTGTTTCTCATATTGGTGTCTACGAATGTCAGACCAGGTCGTACTTTTTCTAAGAGCAGATCAAATGTGACAATGGACATCCGGCTAAAATTAAAAAACTTGTCGGCGTAGGTACGCAGCTGCACATACATGTTTTATATTTTTATCGTGAAATATGTATTGATTAATATATTTTAATTCTTTGCTGCTGTATATGGTACTATAATATTTTTTAATGCCTTATTAAAATATGCAGAATCCTAACCCTAACCATTCATCCTAACACTAACCACTAACCCTAACCCCTAACACTAACCCTACCCCTAAAAGCTAACCCTATCCCTTACACTAACCCTAAACAACCCTAACCCTAATCCAACCCTTAATCCTAAACAATAACCCTAACCCTAACGGATAACCACTTACCATAACACCCAACCCTAATGACCAAATTACATTGCCGCAGATGGTCACAGTTGACTTTGAGGCCATGTATCTCTGATGCAGAAAAGTGCATGACATGACATTGGGGTTCCTGGCAATAATTGGCCCCAAGATATGGGCCCCCAAAGTAGGGTCGCAAAATGTCATTCTCTGATGCAGAAAAGTGCATGACATTTTGCGACCCGACTTTGGGGCCCCCTATCTCCAGGTCACTTGGTGATAGGAACCCCAAGTTTGGATATGTTGTAGTGCTAGATCCACAGTGTCTGCATACCAAATTTGGGGTTCCTGGCAATAAGTGGCCCCAAGATATGGGCCCCCAAAGTCTGGTCACAAAATGTCATTCTCAGATCATATTTCTGAGTTTTCAGGTCCAAAAAATTGGGTTCCTTTAAAAACGCATATAAACGCATATGCCGCATTTAGCCGTGTTTTGCGTCTGAAACGTGGAAATTTTTGCGTCTGAACCCATTTTTTTGCTTCTGGAAAAAACGAGGTTAAACGCAACTGCATAAAAACGGCAAAAAACGAGACTGTGTGCATGGACACATAGGATAACATTGAATGAGTTCAGGGGCAGTTGAAAAAAGTGTCCAACTGCATCTGAACGCGCGTTTAACTGCGTCTCCTGTGCATGAGGCCTAAGTCGCCTGATGAGTCGCCCCTGTGTGAACCGGCTCTTAGAATAAGTGACATTACTCTTCAACCCTTTCACTGCCCTCCACTTTCACACTCTGCTGGCCAATGCTTTTGTTAAAAAAAAAAAAAAAAGCATTGGCCAGCAGAGTGTAAAAGTGGAGGGCAGTGAAAGGGTTAAAGCAGGGATGTCCAAACTTTTTTCAAAGAGGTCCAGATTTGATGAAGTGAACATGCGCGAGGGCCGACCATTTTGTCTGACATTCTTTGAACCATTAAAATTCGGTCTAAGTGTGTTCATCCGAGCACTAATACACTACCCAACAAAAATTCTCTTGCCTTTGTGGCTATGTGTGGTAAAGTGATGAACTCAAGTGTATTATTTGGATGGTTTTTATTGGCGTATAACACGCACCCCTTTCACACCACACCGCTGATAGCGTCGCGGTAAAACGCCGCTATTTTTATTTGCGGCGTATTTCGGCCGGTAGCGGGGTGATTTTAACCCCCGCTAGCGGCCGCGAAAGGGTTAAAACCGCCAGCAATACGCCGCAATAGCGGCGTTTTGCCGGCAGCATTACAGCGCTGCCCCATTGATTTCAATGGGGAACAGCGGTGGAGGAGCGGTAAACACACCGCTCCTTCACCGCTTCAAAGAAGCTGCTGGCAGGACTTTTTTCTGACGTCCTGCCAGCGCACCGCTGTAGTGTGAAAGCCCCAGCTTCTTTAGGGCGGATTGCAGGCGCTATTTCTAACGCTATAGCGCCTGCAAAATGCCCTGGTGTGAAAGGGGTCTAAGAGGGAAGCTTCAGGGAAAAAAAACTTAACATTTTAAATAAAGAACTGTGAAGCAAAATAAGGATCAGTGCCCATCTGCAGACCCACAATTGTGAGGAATGCAGCTCCCACCATTTCCAGGAATTCAGCCACCATTGCCAAGAATGCAGCCACCGTTGCCAGGAATTGCAGCCCCACCGTTGCCGGGAATTGCAGCCCCACCGTTGCCGGGAATTGCAGCCCCACCGTTGCCGGGAATTGCAGCCCCACCGTTGCCGGGAATTGCAGCCCCACCGCTGCCGGGAATTGCAGCCCCACCGTTGCCGGGAATTGCAGCCCCACCGCTGCCGGGAATTGCAGCCTCACCGTTGCCGGGAATTGCACCCACCGTTGCCGGGAATGCAGCCCCACCATTGCCGGGAATGCAGCCCCACCTATGTCGGGAATGCAGCCCCACCATTGCCGGGAATGCAGCCACCATTGCCGGGAATGCAGCCACCATTGCCGGGAATGCAGCCCCACCATTGCCGGGAATGCAGCCCCACCATTGCCAGGAATGCAGCCCCACCATTGCCAGGAATGCAGCCCCACCTATGTCGGGAATGCAGCCCCACCATTGCCGGGAATGCAGCCCCACCATTGCCGGGAATGCAGCCACCATTGCCGGAAATTTCACCCACCATTGCCGGGAATGCAGCCACCATTGCCGGGAATGCAGCCCCCATTGCCGGGAATGCAGCCACCATTGCCGGGAATGCAGCCCCACCATTGCCGGGAATGCAGCCCCACCATTGCCAGGAATGCAGCCCCACCATTGCCAGGAATGCAGCCCCACCATTGCCAGGAATGCAGCCCCACCATTGCCGGGAATGCAGCCCCACCATTGCCGGGAATGCAGCCCCACCATTGCCGGGAATGCAGCCCCACCATTGCCGGGAATGCACCCACCATTGCCGGGAATGCAGCCCCACCATTGCCAGGAATGCAGCCCCACCATTGCCGGGAATGCAGCCCCACCATTGCCGGGAATGCAGCCCCACTATTGCCAGGAATGCAGCCCCACCATTGCCGGGAATGCAGCCCCACCATTGCCGGGAATGCAGCCCCACCATTGCCGGGAATGCAGCCCCACCATTGCCGGGAATGCAGCCACCATTGCCGGAAATTTCACCCACCATTGCCGGGAATGCAGCCACCATTGCCGGGAATGCAGCCACCATTGCCGGGAATGCAGCCCCACCATTGCCGGGAATGCAGCCCCACCAAAAAAAAAACTTAACATTTTAAATAAAGAACTGTGAAGCAAAATAAGGATCAGTGCCCATCTGCAGACCCACAATTGTGAGGAATGCAGCTCCCACCATTTCCAGGAATTCAGCCACCATTGCCAAGAATGCAGCCACCGTTGCCGGGAATTGCAGCCCCACCGTTGCCGGGAATTGCAGCCCCACCGTTGCCGGGAATTGCAGCCCCACCGTTGCCGGGAATTGCAGCCCCACCGTTGCCGGGAATTGCAGCCCCACCGTTGCCGGGAATTGCAGCCCCACCGCTGCCGGGAATTGCAGCCCCACCGTTGCCGGGAATTGCAGCCCCACCGCTGCCGGGAATTGCAGCCTCACCGTTGCTGGGAATTGCACCCACCGTTGCCGGGAATGCAGCCCCATCATTGCCGGAAATGCAGCCCCACCTATGTCGGGAATGCAGCCCCACCATTGCCGGGAATGCAGCCACCATTGCCGGAAATTTCACCCACCATTGCCGGGAATGCAGCCACCATTGCCGGGAATGCAGCCACCATTGCCGGGAATGCAGCCACCATTGCCGGGAATGCAGCCCCACCATTGCCGGGAATGCAGCCCCACCATTGCCGGGAATGCAGCCCCACCATTGCCGGGAATGCAGCCCCACCATTGCCAGGAATGCAGCCCCACCTATGTCGGGAATGCAGCCCCACCATTGCCGGGAATGCAGCCACCATTGCCGGAAATTTCACCCACCATTGCCGGGAATGCAGCCACCATTGCCGGAAATTTCACCCACCATTGCCGGGAATGCAGCCACCATTGCCGGGAATGCAGCCACCATTGCCGGGAATGCAGCCACCATTGCCGGGAATGCAGCCCCACCATTGCCGGGAATGCAGCCCCACCAAAAAAAAAACTTAACATTTTAAATAAAGAACTGTGAAGCAAAATAAGGATCAGTGCCCATCTGCAGACCCACAATTGTGAGGAATGCAGCTCCCACCATTTCCAGGAATTCAGCCACCATTGCCAAGAATGCAGCCACCGTTGCCGGGAATGGCAGCCCCACCGTTGCCGGGAATTGCAGCCCCACCGTTGCCGGGAATTGCAGCCCCACCGTTGCCGGGAATTGCAGCCCCACCGTTGCCGGGAATTGCAGCCCCACCGTTGCCGGGAATTGCAGCCCCACCGCTGCCGGGAATTGCAGCCCCACCGTTGCCGGGAATTGCAGCCCCACCGCTGCCGGGAATTGCAGCCTCACCGTTGCTGGGAATTGCACCCACCGTTGCCGGGAATGCAGCCCCATCATTGCCGGAAATGCAGCCCCACCTATGTCGGGAATGCAGCCCCACCATTGCCGGGAATGCAGCCACCATTGCCGGAAATTTCACCCACCATTGCCGGGAATGCAGCCACCATTGCCGGGAATGCAGCCACCATTGCCGGGAATGCAGCCACCATTGCCGGGAATGCAGCCCCACCATTGCCGGGAATGCAGCCCCACCATTGCCGGGAATGCAGCCCCACCATTGCCAGGAATGCAGCCCCACCTATGTCGGGAATGCAGCCCCACCATTGCCGGGAATGCAGCCACCATTGCCGGAAATTTCACCCACCATTGCCGGGAATGCAGCCACCATTGCCGGAAATTTCACCCACCATTGCCGGGAATGCAGCCACCATTGCCGGGAATGCAGCCACCATTGCCGGGAATGCAGCCACCATTGCCGGGAATGCAGCCCCACCATTGCCGGGAATGCAGCCCCACCATTGCCAGGAATGCAGCCCCACCATTGCCAGGAATGCAGCCCCACCATTGCCGGGAATGCACCCACCATTGCCGGGAATGCAGCCCCACCATTGCCAGGAATGCAGCCCCACCATTGCCAGGAATGCAGCCCCACCATTGCCGGGAATGCAGCCCCACCATTGCCGGGAATGCAGCCCCACCATTGCCGGGAATGCAGCCCCACCATTGCCGGGAATGCAGCCCCACCATTGCCGGGAATGCAGCCCCACCATTGCCGGGAATGCAGCCCCACCATTGCCGGGAATGCAGCCCCACCATTGCCGGGAATGTAGCCCCACCATTGCCGGGAATGCAGCCACCATTGCCAGAAATTTCACCCACCATTGCCGGGAATGCAGCCACCATTGCCGGGAATGCAGCCACCATTGCCGGGAATGCAGCCCCACCATTGCCGGGAATGCAGCCCCACCATTGCCGGGAATGCAGCCCCACCATTGCCGGGAATGCAGCCCCACCATTGCCGGGAATGCATCCACCATTGCCGGGAATGCAGCCACCATTGCTGGAAATTTCACCCACCATTGCCGGGAATTGCAGCCACCGTTGCCGGGAATTGCAGCCACCGTTGCCGGGAATTGCAGCCACCGTTGCCGGGAATTGCAGCCACCGTTGCCAGGAATGCAAAAAATAATGTCTATTTATAGCAAATTATCCAATTTTTTTAATTTTCTTGTGGCAATTTTTAACATGTTTTCATTATTTCTAATATAAAACAATATTAAAATAGTTAATTATTTAGTTTTTAATCTTAATATATGTTTTTATTCATTTTTTCTAGTTTCAAATTGTTTTATTTAAAAGCAAATCTATGTTAATTAGATTTTTTATAATTGTTTTAATTTTATTTGCCCAATTTTTTTAAAATATTTTTAACATGTTAAAAATTGGCACAAGAAAATTTTTGATATTTCCAAAAATTGGATAATTTGCTATAAATAAACATTATTTTTTTTAAAAATAAAGGACAGAGAAAAAAATGTATTTGTACATCTATAGATAAATATATTTTATAAATATATACACATACCTGATCGTTACCAACAGACGTTCCTCTGGTGACACACTGTTTCTCATATTGGTGTCTACGAATGTCAGACCAGGTCGTACTTTTTCTAAGAGCAGATCAAATGTGACAATGGACATCCGGCTAAAATTAAAAAACTTGTCGGCATAGGTACGCAGCTGCACATATATGTTTTATATTTTTATCGTGAAATATGTATTGATTAATATATTTTAATTCTTTGCTGCTGTATATGGTACTATAATATTTTTTAATGCCTTATTAAAATATCCAGAATCCTAACCCTAACCATTCATCCTAACACTAACCACTAACCCTAACACTAACCCTACCCCTAACAGCTAACCCTATCCCTTACACTAACCCTAAACAACCCTAATCCAACCCTTAATCCTAAACAATAACCCTAACGGATAACCACTTACCATAACACCCAACCCTAATGACCAAATTACATTGCCGCAGATGGTCACAGTTGACTTTGAGGCCATGTATCTTTGATGCAGAAAAGTGCATGACATGACATGACATTGGGGTTCCTGGCAATAATTGGCCCCAAGATATGGGCCCCCAAAGTCGGGTCACAAAATGTAATTCTCTGTTGCAGAAAAGTGCATGACATTTTGCGACCCGACTTTGGGGCCCCCTATCTCCAGGTCACTTGGTGATAGGAACCCCAAATTGGATATGTTGTAGTGCTAGATCCACAGTGTCTGCATACCAAATTTGGGGTTCCTGGCAATAAGTGGCCCCAAGATATGGGCCCCCAAAGTCGGGTCACAAAATGTCATTCTCAGATCATATTTTTGAGTTTTCAGGTCCAAAAAATTGGGTTCCTTTAAAAACGCATATAAACGCAAACGCGGCTAAACGCGGGTGCCGCGTTTAGCCGTGTTTTCCGTCTGAAACGTGGACATTTTTGCGTCTGAACCTATTTTTTTGCTTCTGGAAAAAACGAGGTTAAACGCAACTGCATAAAAACGGCAAAAAACGAGACTGTGTGCATGGACACATAGGATAACATTGAATGAGTTCAGGGGCAGTTGAAAAAAGTGTCCAACTGCATCTGAACACGCGTTTAACTGCGTCTCCTGTGCATGAGGCCTAAGTCGCCTGACGAGTCGCCCCTGTGTGAACCGGCTCTTAGAATAAGTGACATTACTCTTCAACCCTTTAACTGCCCTCCACTTTCACACTCTGCTGGCCAATGCTTTTGTTAAAAAAAAAAAAAGCATTGGCCAGCAGAGTGTAAAAGTGGAGGGCAGTGAAAGGGTTAAAGCAGGGATGTCCAAACTTTTTTCAAAGAGGGCCAGATTTGATGAAGTGAACATGCGCGAGGGCCGACCATTTTGTCTGACATTCTTTGAACCATTAAAATTCGGTCTAAGTGTGTTCATCCGAGCACTAATACACTACCCAACAAAAATTCTCTTGCCTTTGTGGCTATGTGTGGTAAAGTGATGAACTCAAGTGTATTATTTGGATGGTTTTTATTGGCGTATAACACGCACCTTCACTTTCAGACCCCTTTCACACCACACCGCTGATAGCGTCAGCGTTTTACCGCCGGATTTGCGGCGGATTTCGGCCGCTAGCGGGGCGATTTTAGCCCCCGCTAGCGGCCGCGAAAGGGTTAAAACTTCCGGCAATACGCCGCAATAGCGGCGTTTTGCCGGCGGCATTACAGCGCTGCCCCATTGATTTCAATGGGGAGCAGCGGTGGAGGAAGAGCGGTAAACACACCGCTCCTTCACCGCTCCAAAGAAGCTGCTGGCAGGACTTTTTTCGGACATCCTGCCAGCGCACTGCTGTAGTGTGAAAGCCCTCGGGGCTTTCACACTGCACACAATGGTGCAGCTTCTTTAGGGCGGATTGCAGGCGCTATTTCTAACGCTATAGCGCCTGCAAAATGCCCTGGTGTGAAAGGGGTCTAAGAGGGAAGCTTCAGGGAAAAAAAAAAAACTTAACATTTTAAATAAAGAACTGTGAAGCAAAATAAGGATCAGTGCCCATCTGCAGACCCACAATTGTGAGGAATGCAGCTCCCACCATTTCCAGGAATGCAGCCCCACCACTGCCGGGAATGCAGCCCCACCACTGCCGGGAATGCAGCCCCACCACTGCCGGGAATGCAGCCCCACCACTGCCGGGAATGCAGCCCCACCATTGCCGGGAATGCAGCCCCACCATTGCCGGGAATGCAGCCCCACCATTGCCGGGAATGCAGCCACCATTGCCAAAAATGCAGCCACCATTGCCGGGAATGCAGCCACCATTGCCGGGAATGCAGCCACCATTGCTGGAAATTTCACCCACCATTGCCGGGAATGCAGCCACCATTGCCGGGAATGCAGCCACCATTGCCGGGAATGCAGCCACCATTGCCGGGAATTTCATCCACCATTGCCGGGAATTTCACCCACCATTGCCAGGAATGCACTCACCATTGCCAAGAATGCACCCACCATTGCCAAGAATGCACCCACCATTGCCGGGAATGCAGCCACCATTGCCGGGAATGCAGCCACCATTTGTTAGGAATCTTCTCTTGTGATCAGTCAAAACTCCAGATGTATTGAGAAGCAGACAATTTATTTCTGATGTGGCCCACAACAGAGAGACATGCTTACAGGACAAAAGCTGAAGAAAAATGTCTACCAAAAAGAATGTGTCCCGCCTCCTCATACCCTAAAAGAATACTACCTCTATGCTTCTATTGGCTGAGGAAACATAAATAACGTTGTCATGGTACGAACTAGTACCTTTATTTTTGGCTATTCATGTTCCTGTACATTCTTAGGCTATCATATTTAGTTAAATCTAATCATTCTACAACTTACTATGGAGTTAATTAAGACAAAACAATACAATGAGTTAATACAATAATGTGCTCAGAAGTAAGCTTTTAAAAAAAACATCAGTCTCAGGACTATTGTTTTTCTAATAGTCACACAATAAACATTTAAAACTTTTGTAACACCATTGCCGGGAATGCAGCCCCACCATTGCCGGGAATGCAGCCCCACCATTGCCGGGAATGCAGCCCCACCATTGTCGGGAATGCAGCCCCACCATTGTCGGGAATGCAGCCCCACCATTGTCGGGAATGCAGCCCCACCATTGCCGGGAATGCAGCCCCACCATTGCCGGGAATGCAGCCCAACCATTGCCGGGAATGCAGCCCAACCATTGCCGGGAATGCAGCCCAACCATTGCCGGGAATGCACCCCAACCATTGCCGGGAATGCACCCCAACCATTGCCGGGAATGCACCCCAACCATTGCCGGGAATGCACCCACCATTGCCAAGAATGCAGCCACCATTGCCGGGAATGCAGCCACCATTGCCGGGAATGCAGCCACCATTGCCGGGAATGCAGCCACCATTGCCGGGAAATTTCACCCACCATTGCCGGGAATGCAGCCACCATTGCCGGGAATGCAGCCACCATTGCCGGGAATGCAGCCACCATTGCCGGGAATGTCACCCACCATTGCCGGGAATTGCAGCCACCATTGCCGGGAATGCAGCCACCATTGCCGGGAATGCAGCCACCATTGCCGGGAATGCAGCCACCATTGCCGGGAATATCACCCACCATTGCCAGGAATTTCACCCACCATTGCCGGGAATGCAGCCACCATTGCCGGGAATGCAGCCACCATTGCCGGGAATGCAGCCACCATTGCCGGGAATATCACCCACCATTGCCAGGAATTTCACCCACCATTGCCGGGAATGCATCCACCATTGCCGGGAATGCATCCACCATTGCCAGGAATGCACTCACCATTGCCAGGAATGCACTCAGCATTGCCGGGAATGCAGCCCCACCATTGCCGGGAATGCAGCCCCACCATTGCCGGGAATGCAGCCCCACCATTGCCGGGAATGCAGCCCCAACATTGCCGGGAATGCAGCCCCACCATTGCCGGGAATGAAGCCCCACCATTGCCGGGAATGCACCCCAACCATTGCCGGGAATGCAGCCACCATTGCCGGGAATGCAGCCACCATTGCCGGGAATGCAGCCACCATTGCTGGAAATTTCACCCACCATTGCCGGGAATGCACTCACCATTGCCAGGAATTGACTCACCATTGCCAGGAATGCAGCCACCATTGCCGGGAATGCAGCCACCATTGCTGGAAATTTCACCCACCATTGCAGGGAATGCAGCCAACATTGCATGGAATGCAGCCACCATTGCCGGGAATTTCACCCACCATTGCCGGGAATTTCACCCACCGTTGCCGGGAATGCAGCCACCATTGCCAGGAATGCAGCCACCATTGCCAGGAATGCACTCACCATTGCCAGGAATGCAGCCACCATTGCCAAGAATGCAGCCACCATTGCCGGGAATGCAGCCACCATTGCCAGGAATGCACTCACCATTGCCAAGAATGCAGCCACCATTGCCAAGAATGCAGCCACCATTGCCGGGAATGCAGCCACCATTGCCGGGAATGCAGCCACCATTGCCGGGAATGCAGCCACCATTGCCGGGAATGCAGCCACCATTGCTGGAAATTTCACCCACCATTGCCGGGAATGCATCCACCATTGCCGGGAATCCAGCCACCATTGCCGGGAATGCAGCCACCATTGCCGGGAATTTCACCCACCATTACCGGGAATTTCACCCACCATTGCCAGGAATGCATTCACCATTGCCAGGAATGCATCCACCATTGCCAGGAAGGCATCCACCATTGCCAGGAAGGCATCCAACATTGCCAGGAATGCACTCACCATTGCCGGGAATTCACCCACCATTGCCGGGAATGCAGCCCCACCATTGCCGGGAATGCAGCCAACATTGCCGGGAATGCAGCCACCATTGCCGGGAATTTCACCCACCATTGCCGGGAATGCAGCCACCATTGCCGGGAATGCACTCACCATTGCCAGGAATGCACTCACCATTGCCAGGAATGCACTCACCATTGCCAAGAATGCAGCCACCATTGCCAAGAATGCAGCCACCATTGCCGGGAATGCAGCCACCATTGCCGGGAATGCAGCCACCATTGCTGGAAATTTCACCCACCATTGCCGGGAATGCATCCACCATTGCCGGGAATCCAGCCACCATTGCCGGGAATGCAGCCACCATTGCCGGGAATTTCACCCACCATTACCGGGAATTTCACCCACCATTGCCAGGAATGCATTCACCATTGCCAGGAATGCATCCACCATTGCCAGGAAGGCATCCACCATTGCCAGGAAGGCATCCAACATTGCCAGGAATGCACTCACCATTGCCAAGAATGCACTCACCATTGCCGGGAATTCACCCACCATTGCCGGGAATGCAGCCCCACCATTGCCGGGAATGCAGCCCCACCATTGCCGGGAATGCACCCCAACCATTGCCGGGAATATCACCCACCATTGCCGAGAATTTCACCCACCATTGCCGGGAATGCATCCACCATTGCCGGGAATGCATCCACCATTGCCAGGAATGCACTCACCATTGCCAGGAATGCACTCACCATTGCCGGGAATGCAGCCCCACCATTGCCGGGAATGCAGCCCCACCATTGCCAGGAATGCAGCCCCACCATTGCTGGGAATGCAGCCCCACCATTGCCGGGAATGCAGCCCCACCATTGCCGGGAATGCAGCCCCACCATTGCCGGGAATGCACCCCAACCATTGCCGGGAATGCAGCCACCATTGCCGGGAATGCAGCCACCATTGCCGGGAATGCAGCCACCATTGCTGGAAATTTCACCCACCATTGCCGGGAATGCAGCCAACATTTCCGGGAATGCAGCCACCATTGCCGGGAATTTCACCCACCATTGCCGGGAATTTCACCCACCATTGCCGGGAATGCACCCCAACCATTGCCGGGAATGCAGCCACCATTGCCGGGAATGCAGCCACCATTGCCGGGAATGCAGCCACCATTGCTGGAAATTTCACCCACCATTGCCGGGAATGCACTCACCATTGCCAGGAATTGACTCACCATTGCCAGGAATGCAGCCACCATTGCCAGGAATGCAGCCACCATTGCAAAGAATGCAGCCACCATTGCCGGGAATGCAGCCACCATTGCTGGAAATTTCACCCACCATTGCCGGGAATGCAGCCAACATTGCATGGAATGCAGCCACCATTGCCGGGAATTTCACCCACCGTTGCCGGGAATTTCACCCACCGTTGCCGGGAATGCAGCCACCATTGCCGGGAATGCAGCCCCACCATTGCCGGGAATGCAGCCCCACCATTGCCGGGAATGCAGCCCCACCATTGCCGGGAATGCAGCCCCACCATTGCTGGGAATGCAGCCCCACCATTGCCGGAAATGCAGCCCCACCATTGCCGGGAATGCAGCCCCACCATTGCCGGGAATGCAGCCCCACCATTGCTGGAAATTTCACCCACCATTGCCGGGAATGCAGCCAACATTGCATGGAATGCAGCCACCATTGCCGGGAATTTCACCCACCATTGCCGGGAATTTCACCCACCATTGCCAGGAATGCACTCACCATTGCCGGGAATGCAGCCCCACCATTGCCGGGAATGCAGCCACCATTGCTGGAAATTTCACCCACCATTGCTGGGAATGCAGCCAACGTTGCATGGAATGCAGCCACCATTGCCGGGAATTTCACCCACCATTGCCAGGAATGCACTCACCATTGCCAAGAATGCACTCACCATTGCCGGGAATTCACCCACCATTGCCGGGAATGCAGCCCCACCATTGCCGGGAAGGCAGCCCCACCATTGCCGGGAATGCAGCCCCACCATTGCCGGGAATGCAGCCCCACCATTGCCGGGAATGCAGCCCCGCCATTGCCGGGAATGCAGCCCCACCATTGCCGGGAATGCAGCCCCACCATTGCCGGGAATGCACCCACCATTGCCAGGAATTCAGCCACCATTGCCGTGAATTTCACCCACCATTGCCAGGAATGCATCCACCATTGCCAAGAATGCACTCACCATTGCCAAGAATGCACCCACCATTGCCAAGAAAGCACCCACCATTGCTGGGAATTTCACCCACCATTGCCAGGAATTTCACCCACCATTGCCAAGAATTCACCCACCATTGCCGGAAATGCATCCACCATTGCCAGGAATGCACTCACCATTGCCAGGAATGCACTCACCATTGCCAGGAATGCAGCCCCACCATTGCCAGGAATGCAGCCCCACCATTGCCGGGAATGCAGCCCCACCATTGCCGGGAATGCAGCCCCACCATTGCCGGGAATGCAGCCCCACCATTGCCGGGAATGCAGCCCCACCATTGCCAGGAATGCACCCACCATTGCCAGGAATGCACCCACCATTGCCAAGAATGCAGCCACCATTGCCGGGAATTTCACCCACCATTGCCGGGAATTTCACCCACCATTGCCAGGAATGCATCCACCAGTGCCAGGAATGCACTCACCATTGCCAAGAATGCACCCACCATTGCCAAGAAAGCACTCACCATTGCCGGGAATTTCACCCACCATTGCCAGGAATTTCACCCACCATTGCCAAGAATTCACCCACCATTGCTGGGAATGCATCCACCATTGCCGGGAATGCATCCACCATTGCCGGGAATGCATCCACCATTGCCGGGAATGCATCCCCCATTGCCGGGAATGCATCCCCCATTGTCGGGAATGCACCCACCATTGCCGGGAATTCACCAACCATTGCCGGGAATTCACCCACCATTGCCGGGAATGCAGCCCCACCATTGCCGGGAATGCAGCCCCACCATTGCCGGGAATGCAGCCACCATTGCCGGGAATGCAGCCACCATTGCCGGGAATTTCACCCACCATTGCCGGGAATTCACCCACCATTGCCGGGAATTCACCCACCATTGCCGGGAATGCATCCACCATTGCCGGGAATGCATCCACCATTGTCGGGAATGCACCCACCATTGCCGGGAATTCACCCACCATTGCCGGGAATTCACCCACCATAGCCGGGAATGCAGCCCCACCATTGCCGGGAATGCAGCCACCATTGCAGGGAATGCAGCCACCATTGCCAGGAATGCATCCACCATTGCCAGGAATGCACTCACCATTGCCAGGAATGCACTCACCATTGCCAGGAATGCAGCCACCATTGCCAAGAATGCAGCCACCATTGCCAAGAATGCAGCCACCATTGCTGGAAATTTCACCCACCATTGCCAGGAATGCAGCCACCATTGCCGGGAATGCAGCCACCATTGCCGGGAATGCATCCACCATTGCCGGGAATGCATCCCCCATTGCCGGGAATGCACCCACCATTGCCGGGAATGCAGCCCCACCATTGCCGGGAATGCAGCCCCACCATTGCCGGGAATGCAGCCCCACCATTGCCGGGGAATGCAGCCACCATTGCCAGGAATGCATCCACCATTGCCAGGAATGCACTCACCATTGCCAGGAATGCACTCACCATTGCCAGGAATGCAGCCACCATTGCCAAGAATGCAGCCACCATTGCCAAGAATGCAGCCACCATTGCTGGAAATTTCACCCACCATTGCCAGGAATGCAGCCACCATTGCCGGGAATGCAGCCACCATTGCCAGGAATGCATCCACCATTGCCGGGAATGCATCCCCCATTGCCGGGAATGCACCCACCATTGCCGGGAATGCAGCCCCACCATTGCCGGGAATGCAGCCCCACCATTGCCGGGAATGCAGCCCCACCATTGCCGGGAATGCAGCCCCACCATTGCCGGGGAATGCAGCCCCACCATTGCCGGGAATGCAGCCCCACCATTGCCGGGAATGCAGCCACCATTGCCGGGAATGCAGCCACCATTTCCGGGAATTTCACCCACCATTGCCGGGAATTCACCCACCATTGCCGGGAATGCATCCACCATTGCCGGGAATGCATCCACCATTGTCGGGAATGCATCCACCATTGTCGGGAATGCACCCACCATTGCCGGGAATTCACCCACCATTGCCGGGAATTCACCCACCATTGCCGGGAATGCAGCCCCACCATTGCCGGGAATGCAGCCCCACCATTGCCGGGAATGCAGCCACCATTGCCGGGAATTTCACCCACCATTGCCGGGAATTTCACCCACCATTGCCAGGAATGCATCCACCATTGCCAGGAATGCACTCACCATTGCCAGGAATGCACTCACCATTGCCAGGAATGCAGCCACCATTGCCAAGAATGCAGCCACCATTGCCAAGAATGCAGCCACCATTGCTGGAAATTTCACCCACCATTGCCAGGAATGCAGCCACCATTGCCGGGAATGCAGCCCCACCATTGCCGGGAATGCAGCCCCACCATTGCTGGGAATGCAGCCCCACCATTGCCAGGAATGCAGCCACCATTGCCAAGAATGCAGCCACCATTGCCAAGAATGCAGCCACCATTGCCAAGAATGCAGCTACCATTGCCGGAAATGCAGCCACCATTGCCAGGAATGCAGCCCCCATTGCTGGAAATTTCACCCACCGTTGCCAGGAATGCATCCACCATTGCCGGGAATGCAGCCACCATTGCCGGGAATGCAGCCACCATTGCCGGGAATTTCACCCACCATTTCCGGGAAATTTCACCCACCATTGCCAGGAATGCATCCACCATTGCCAGGAATGCATCCACCATTGCCAAGAATGCACCCACCATTGCCGGGAATGCAGCCACCATTGCCCGGAAATTTCACCCACCATTGCCAGGAATGGATCCACCATTGCCAAGAATGCACCCACCATTGCCGGGAATGCACCCACCATTGCCGGGAATGTAGCCACCATTGCCGGGAATTTCACCCACCATTGCCGGGGATTTCACCCACCATTGCCGGGAATTCACCCACCATTGCCGGGAATTCACCCACCATTGCCGGGAATGCATCCACCATTGCCAGGAATGCACCCACCATTGCCAGGAATTCACCCACCATTGCCAAGAATGCAGCCACCATTGCCAGGAATGCAGCCACCATTACCATCAGTGCAGCCATGGAGGGCAGGACGAGCGCCAAAGACATCCTATAGGAGATTCTCCTGTTTACACAACGGCCTCTTTAAGAGAAAGTCCCACCTCCTTTGATGGACAGAACAGTCGTCCAATGGCAGAGACGGGACTTCCTATTACAGAGGCTGCCTTTCTAAACAGGAAATTCTCCTGTGTGCACTGCACTCTTACCGCCTCCTGCCTCCGAGGCAGCCGGACTATATATCCTTTGTGGCCCCGGGGCTGGGAGATCGCCGGGGGGCCACAAAAGATATATATCTTTAAATAACCGGGCCGGATCGCGGGCCGCAATTGCCCCACGGGCCGGACTTTGGACATGCCTGGGTTAAAGACTAATGTCAGTTACAGATTTAAATGGTCAATGACAGATGGCAGGCAATCGGTTGCCATGGTGATAACATGTATCTCCGATTTCTCTTTAGTACTGAGCTCTATAGGATTTCCTTATAAGGAAGTCACGTGCACACACTCGGTGATGTCACAGGTCACATGACCTCCCCAGCCGTTAAACAGCTGTGACAGCCAGAAAGACGTGTCAGTTCATATTGACTCTCAGCAGAGAAGGGTGTTTCTGGAGGAAGCTGCTGATTGCTTTGTATTGAATCACACTTGATCACACTTGATCACCTGTTATTGGTATTGAGTGCGGATTTCTATCTATTGATGATCAGAGATTGTCACAGAGTGACAATTATTTCTATCGTTAGATTTTTAGCGATTTTAAAAAAACTGTCAACAAAAATGAGACTGCAGTATAAAATCTTTCTGCTGCTGCTGGTGGTGGTGGTGCCATTCCTCCTATATGGCGGAATGGTACGCCTGAGGAGGGAGGAGTTTGTTGGCAGAAAGCAGAATGTGACGCGGGAAACGGCGGAGTTCATGCAGAAAGTGTCGCTGGAAACGGCGATGTTTATTCAGAAAGCAGTGCACAAAGCTGCGCGGATTATGGAGGAGGTGGAGGTGGAAACATCAAAGATTACTGAGGAGGTGAAGGTGGATACGGCGGAGATTGTGAAGCAGGAGCTGCGGCGAGAAGCTGCAGCGTTTCAGGAGAAGGTGAAGGTTAAATCAACACAGACTATGGAGGAGGTGCGGCAGGAAACGGCGCACATCATGGAGGAGGTGCGGCAGAAAACGGCGGCATATATGGAGTTTAGGAAGGAGGCGGAGCATAAAACGGCGGCCTTTGTGGAGGAGATGCAGCAGAAAAAAGACAACTTCATGGAGCTTATTGGGAAGGCGTGGAAGGAAAAGGAAGAATTTATAGAGAAGGCGGAGGATAGAACAGCCCAGTTTATAGAGAAGGCAGAGAAGGAAACAGCGGAGATTATGGAGATGGTGGGCCACAAAACACAAGAGTTTAGGGGGTTTATGGAAACGGTGGAGCAGGAAACAGCGGACTTCATGGAGGAAGTGATGCAGGACATCGAGGAGTGGTCTACACACATTGGGAAACCTCCACCCAGCTTTCTTATGAAGCTGATGACCCCTGTAAACGATATGAAGGTGATACTTTTCACAACCACCCTCATAATGGATTACGTGCTCACTACGCGTTTCACAGGAAGATTACCCGGCTACTATTTCATTCACCAGCTGAGTGTTATTTTGTTACTAGATGACATTATTAATGCTAACTGGTTCAGGAGCTGGGTGGGCTTAGAGATCAGAGTCCCACCCAAGCTTAGCAATGACGCATATTGGTATGACCGGATAGTCCCTGGTCCCACGTCAGACTGGTACACGGGATGGATGGCCTTAAAGAACAGAGTCTCACCCATGCTTATCACTGCTGGTCATTGGTATGAATGGATGGCTGCAGGATGCTCCAAGGGGTGGGTGGACTTGAAGAACAGAGTCTCACCCATACTTGCCACTGAAGGTCATTGGTATAAATTGAGGGTTGCTGGGGACAAGGAGGACGGCTCCAGAGGCTGGATGACCTTGAAGAACAGAGTCTCACCCATGCTTTTCAATGGTTCATATGATCAGGTGGTCCCTAGGCTCCAGTCAGACTCGGTGGCCTTGAAGAACAGAGTCTCACCCATCCTTATCACTGCTGGTCATTGGTATGAATGGACCATTGCTTGGCTGAAGGCAGCATGCTATAAGGGATTGGTGGCCTTGAAGAAGAAAGTCCAACCTATGCTTAACATTGCTGGTTATTGTATTGAATGGACGGTCGCTAGGCTCAAGGCAGAATGCTATAAGGGATGGGTGGCCTTGAAGAACAAAGTTGCACCTATGCTTAACACTGCTGGTTATTGGATTGAATGGACAGTCGCTGACTGCTACAGGGGCTTGGCGGCCATGAAGAACAGAGTCTCATCCATGATTATCACTGCTGGTCACTGGATTGAATGGACGGTGGCTGGGCTCAAGGCAGAATGCTACAGGGGCTTGGTGGCCATGAAGAACAGAGTCTCATCCATGATCATCACTATTGGTCATTGGATTGAACAGACGGTCGTTGAGCTCAAGGAAGAAGGCTACAGGGGGTTGGTGGCCATGAAGAACAGAGTCTCATGCATGATTATCACTACTGGTCATTGGATTGAACGGACGGTCGCTGGGCTCAAGGCACAGTGCTACAGGGGGTTGGTGACCATGAAGGACAGAGTCTCACCCATGCTCATCACTCCTGGTTATTGGATTGAACGGACGGTCACTGGGCTCAAGGCAGAATGCTATAAGGGATGGGTGGCCTTGAAGAACAGTCTCACCCATGCTTAAAAGTGCTGATTATTAGTGTGAATGGTTGGTTGCTGGGCTCAAAGCTGACTGCTCCAGAGGCTGGTTGACCTTGAAGAACAGAGTCTCACCCATGTTTATCAATGGTTCATATGAACGGGTGGTTCCTGGGCTCCAGTCAGACTTATTCACAGGGTTGGTGGCCATGAAGAACAGAGTTTCCCCCATGCTCATCACTGCTGGTCATTGGTATGAATGGACAGCTGCTGGGCTGAAGGCAGACTGCACCAGGGGATGGACGATCTTGAAATACAGAATCTCACCTATGATTATCAATGGTTCATACGACTTGTACACGTGGTGGGTGGGATTAGAAATCAGTACCCAACCCATGCTTATCAACAATTAGAATGAATTTGATGGTCGCTGGGCTCCAGTCAGCTTACAGCTTGCGACTTATCAGAATACTGCTATGGGGGTATGGGGGTGGGGGGGGGGGGTGAGCGGCACCATTATCCTCATCTACCTTGTAATACGGGATTGTGGGACAGAGGTAGAAATTCTGGGAAAGTCCCAGCCAATCCGGGACTGTTGGGAGGCGTATGGGATAAGTGTTTGCATGTGGGAGTGTGGGGGTGGAGGTGGGTGTGGGGGGATGTGTGTTATTCTTTGAGTGTGTATTATTCATATATAGGAGTGTTATATATAGTTATTGTGTGTGTATATATATATATATATGAAATGATGTACCCCGCTCAGCGGGGGTGGGCCTTCGAGAACAGAGGCCGCATATGGGCAGCACAGAGGCTTAGCGGTGAGCCTTGCAGCACTGGGGTCCTTGGTTCAATTCCTGACCAGGACACTATCTGCATGGAGTTTGCAAGTTCTCCCTGTGCTTGCGTGGGTTTCCTCCGGGTACTCCGGTTTCCTCCCACACTACAAAGACATGCTATTTTGCGTTGGTGGTGCAGTGGTGAGCACAGCTGCCTTCAAAAGCAGCTGACCCGGGTTCGATTCCCGGCCAACGCCCTCTTCAATACTTGGAGTCACCAGAGAGAAAAGAGCTATACGAGGTTAATTCTAAGTATATTTTAGTGGTGGAATAAAGTGAATGTGTAGAATGTTTGAAGAAGAAATGAAAATGGTCCCCCGGAATCTATAGAAGGTGAACCCACCAACTGATAGAAAACGCTTAGTCCTCGCCGTGTCCATCGTATGAGAAGAACTTCCCACACTGAAGTCCCCCCAGCAGGAATATTACACCGACACCCCCCATCCTGACACTGACGTCCCCCCAGCAGGAATATTACACCGACACCCCCCATCCTGACACTGACGTCCCCCCAACAGGAATATTACACCAACACCCCCCATCCTGACGTCCCCCCAGCAGGAATATTACACCAACACCCCCCCCCCCATCCTGACACTGATGTCCCCCCTGCAGCAATATTACACCGACACCCCCCCATCCTGACACTGACGTCCCCCCAGCAGCAATATTACACCGACACCCCCCATCCTGACACTGACGTCCCCCCAAGAGGAATATTACACCAACACCCCCCCATCCTGACACTGACGTCCCTCCAGCAGGAATATTACACCGACACTCCCCATCCTGACACTGACATCCCCCCAACAGGAATATTACACCGACACCCCCCATCCTGACACTGACGTCCTCCCAGCAGGAATATTACACGGACACCCCCCCATCCTGACACTGACGTCCCCCCAGCAGCAATATTACACCGACAACCCCCATCCTGACACTGACGTCCCCCAACAGTAATATTACACCAACACCCCCCCATTCTGACACTGACGTCCCCCCAGCAGGAATATTACACCGACACCCCCCATCCTGACACTGATGTGCTCCCAGCAGGAATATTACACCGACACCCCCCCCATCCTGACACTGATGTCCCCCCAGCAGAAATATTACACCGACACTCCCCATCCTGACATTGACGAACGTCTCTACTGATCTACTGGACATCAATGCGTTTCACTGCTCTGCGGTGGCGGGCCTTAGAGAACAGAGGCCGCCCATGCTTAGTCATTATTAGTGATGTGATAAAAGTTTTAACTAAACCTTATGGAAGTGAATGTGTTGCATTTGGTTGGTACTGTTGTCACATTTTTGTAAGCGCCGCTATTCCCCAAACTCCATGTGGACACCACTTCACTCCACGTATGGCCCTCTGTGTCACCATAGACCATGTCCTCCAGGAACGCCCACCAATCAACGTGGCACCTTGGCACGCTTTCTGTAGACCACAGAAATCTTCCCCCCCGTCACAAAAGCTTCCCCCCAACTGTCTTGGATCCTGCAGATCACATTCATCTCAGGTTATCCCCCCATATAATGATTTACACCTGAGGCGATTCTTGGAAGAAAGTCAATTTTTTCGGGGAGGAGGATGCGAGGTAGTAAAGATAAACTTATAAAAAAAAGGTGCAAAGTAAATTTAATAAAAAGTAAATACATTTTTTTTGCCAAATACATTTTAGAATTATTTAAAAAATGGAATTATAAAAATAATAAAATATTGAAGTACAGATTGTAAATTAAAAACATACGTTGTTTAATTATTAGGGGGGGGAGGGGTTTATCCACTTCAATATTGGGCACTTTCACCCCCTCCCTGCCCAGGCCAATTTTCAGCGCTGTCACACTTTGAATGACAATTGGGCGGTCATGTACCGCTCTACCCAAACTAATTTTTTGCGGAGAGAGGGAGGAGAGCACAGAGGGGAACCGGAGAGAGGGCGGAGAGCACGGAGGGGGGCCGGAGAGCACTGAGGGGGACCGGAGAGAGAGAGGGCGGAGAGCACGGAGGGGGGCTGGAGAGAGGGCAGAGAGCACTGAGGGGGACCGGAGAGAGGGAGGAGAGCACAGAGGGGGACCGGAGAGAGGGAGGAGAGCACAGAGGGGGACCGGAGAGAGGGAGGAGAGCACAGAGGGGGACCGGAGAGAGGGCGGAGAGCACGGAGGGGGGCCGGAGAGCACTGAGGGGGATCGGAGAGAGAGAGGGCGGAGAGCACGGAGGGGGGCTGGAGAGAGGGCAGAGAGCACTGAGGGGGACCTGAGAGAGAGAGGGCAGAGAGCACTGAGGGGGACCGGAGAGAGAGAGGGCGGAGAGCACGGAGGGCGTCCGGAGAGCACAGAAGGGGGCCGGAGAGAGAGAGGGCGGAGAGCACGGAGGGCGCCTGGAGAGAGAGAGAGGACGGAGGGCGACCGGAGAAAGAGAGGGCGGAGAGCACGGAGGGCGACCAGAGAGAGAGGGCGGAGAGCACGGAGGGCGACCGGAGAGAGAGGGCGGAGAGCACGGAGGGCGACCGGAGAGAGTGAGGGCGGAGAGCACGGAGGGGGACCAGATAGAGGGCGGAGAGCACTGAGGGGGACCGGAGAGAGGGCGGAGAGCACGGACGGGGACCGGAGAGAGGGCGGAGAGCACGGACGGGGACCAGAGAGAGGGCGGAGAGCACGGACGGGGACCGGAGAGAGAGCGGAAAGCACGGAGGGAGACCGGAGAGAGGGCGGAAAGCACGAAGGGGGACCGGAGAGAGGGAGGAGAGCACGCAGGGGGACCGGAGAGAGGGCGGAGAGCACGGAGGAGGACCGGAGAGAGGGCATTGAGCACGGAGGGGGACCGGAGAGAGGGCGGAGAGCACGGACGGGGACCGGAGAGAGGGCGGAGAGCACGGAGGGGGACCGGAGAGAGGGAGGAGAGCATGGTGGGGGACCGGAGAGAGGGCGGAGAGCACGGAGGGGGACCGGAGAGAGGGCGGTGAGCACGGATGGGGACCGGAGAGAGGGCGGAGAGCACGGAGGGGGACCGGAGAGAGGGCGGAGAGCACGGAGGGGGACTGGAGAGAGGGCGGATAGCACGGAGGGGGACCGGAGAGAGGGCGGAGAGCACGGAGGGGGACCGGAGAGAGGGCGGGGAGCAGGGACAGGGACCGGAGAGAGGGCGGAGAGCACGGAGAGAGGGCGGAGAGCACGGAGGGGGACCGGAGAGAGGGCGGAGAGCACGGAGGGGGACCGGAGAGAGGCCGGAGAGCACGGACGGGGACCGGAGAGAGGGCGGAGAGCACGGACGGGGACCGGAGAGAGGGCGGAGAGCACTGAGGGGGACCGGAGAGAAAGAGAGGGCGGAGAGCATGCAGGGGGGCCAGAGAGAGGGCAGAGAGCACTGAGGGGGACCGGAGAGAGAGAGGGCGGAGAGCACGGAGGGGGACCGGAGAGAGGGCGGAGAGCACGGACAGGGACCGGAGAGAGGGCGGAGAGCACGGAGAGAGGGCGGAGAGCACGGAGGGGGACCGGAGAGAGGGCGGAGAGCACGGACAGGGACCGGAGAGAGGGCGGAGAGCACGGAGAGAGGGCGGAGAGCACGGAGGGGGACCGGAGAGAGGGCGAAGAGCACGGAGGGGGACCGGAGAGAGGCCGGAGAGCACGGACGGGGACCGGAGAGAGGGCGGAGACCGGAGAGAGGGCGGAGAGCACGGAGAGAGGGCGGAGAGCACGGAGAGAGGGCGGAGAGCACGGAGGGGGACCGGAGAGAGGGCGGAGAGCACGGAGGGGGACCGGAGAGAGGGCGGAGAGCACGGATGGGGAACGGAGAGCACGGACGGGGACCGGAGAGAGAGAGAGAGAGAGGGCGGAGAGCATGGAGGGGGGCCAGAGAGAGGGCAGAGAGCACTGAGGGGGACTGGAGAGAGAGAGGGCGGAGAGCACGGAGGGCGTCCGGAGAGCACGGAGGGCGTCCGGAGAGCACAGAGGGGGGCCTTAGAGAGGGCGGAGAGCACAGAGGGGGACCGGAGAGAGAGAGGGCGGAGGGCGACCGGAGAAAGAGAGGGCGGAGAGCACGGAGGGCGACCAGAGAGAGAGGGCGGAGAGCACGGAGGGCGACCGGAGAGAGAGAGGGCGGAGAGTACGGAGGGGGACCAGAGAGAGGGCGGAGAGCACGGAGGGGGACCGGAGAGAGGGCGGAGAGCACGGACAGGGACCGGAGAGAGGGCAGAGAGCACGGAGAGAGGGCGGAGAGCACGGAGGGGGACCGGAGAGAGGGCGGAGAGCACGGAGGGGGACCGGAGAGAGGCCGGAGAGCACGGACGGGGACCGGAGAGAGGGCGGAGAGCACGGACGGGGACCGGAGAGAGGGCGGAGAGCACGGACGGGGAACGGAGAGAGGGCGGAGAGCACGGACGGGGACCGGAGAGAGGGCGGAGAGCACAGAGGGGGACTGGAGAGAGAGAGAGGGCGGAGAGCATGGAGGGGGGCCAGAGAGAGGGCAGAGAGCACTGAGGGGGACTGGAGAGAGAGAGGGCGGAGAGCACGGAGGGCGTCCGGAGAGCACAGAGGGGGGCCTGAGAGAGAGGACGGAGAGCACAGAGGGGGACCGGAGAGAGAGAGGGCGGAGGGCGACCGGAGAAAGAGAGGGCGGAGAGCACGGAGGGCGACCAGAGAGAGAGGGCGGAGAGCACGGAGGGCGACCGGAGAGAGAGAGGGCGGAGAGCACGGAGGGGGACCAGAGAGAGGGCGGAGAGCACAGAGGGGGACCGGAGAGAGGGCGGAGAGCACGGACAGGGACCGGAGAGAGGGCGGAGAGCACGGAGAGAGGGCGGAGAGCACGGAGGGGGACCGGAGAGAGGGCGGAGAGCACGGAGGGGGACCGGAGAGAGGCCGGAGAGCACGGACGGGGACCGGAGAGAGGGCGGAGAGCATGGACAGGGACCGGAGAGAGGGCGGAGAGCACGGACGGGGACCGGAGAGAGGGCGGAGAGCACTGAGGGGGACCGGAGAGAGAGAGAGGGCGGAGAGCATGCAGGGGGGCCAGAGAGAGGGCAGAGAGCACTGAGGGGGACCGGAGAGAGAGAGGGCGGAGAGCACGGAGGGGGACCGGAGAGAGGGCGGAGAGCACGGACAGGGACCGGAGAGAGGGCGGAGAGCACGGAGAGAGGGCGGAGAGCACGGAGGGGGACCGGAGAGAGGGCGGAGAGCACGGAGGGGGACCGGAGAGAGGGAGGAGAGCATGGTGGGGGACCGGAGAGAGGGCGGAGAGCACGGAGGGGGACCGGAGAGAGGGCGGTGAGCACGGATGGGGACCGGAGAGAGGGCGGTGAGCACGCAGGGGGACCGGAGAGAGGGCGGAGAGCACGGAGGGGGACCGGAGAGAGGGCGGAGAGCACGAAGGGGGACCGGAGAGAGGGCGGAGAGCATGGAGGGGGACCGGAGAGAGGGCGGAGAGCACGGACAGGGACCGGAGAGAGGGCGGAGAGCACAGAGAGAGGGCGGAGAGCACGGAGGGGGACCGGAGAGAGGGCGGAGAGCACGGAGGGGGACCGGAGAGAGGGCGGAGAGCACGGACGGGGAACGGAGAGAGGGCGGAGAGCACGGACGGGGAACGGAGAGAGGGCGGAGAGCACGGACGGGGACCGGAGAGAGGGCGGAGAGCACTGAGGGGGACTGGAGAGAGAGAGAGAGGGCGGAGAGCATGGAGGGGGGCCAGAGAGAGGGCAGAGAGCACTGAGGGGGACTGGAGAGAGAGAGGGCGGAGAGCACGGAGGGCGTCCGGAGAGCACGGAGGGCGTCCGGAGAGCACAGAGAGGGGCCTGAGAGAGAGGGCGGAGAGCACAGAGGGGGACCGGAGAGAGAGAGGGCGGAGGGCGACCGGAGAGAGAGAGGGCGGAGAGCACGGAGGGCGACCGGAGAGAGAGAGGGCGGAGAGCACGGAGGGGGACCGGAGAGAGGGCGGAGAGCACGGAGGGGGACCGGAGAGAGGGCGGAGAGCACGGACAGGGACCGGAGAGAGGGCGGAGAGCACGGAGAGAGGGCGGAGAGCACGGAGGGGGACCGGAGAGAGGGCGGAGAGCACGGACGGGGACCGGAGAGAGCGGAGAGCACGGACGGGGACCGGAGAGAGGGCGGAGAGCACTGAGGGGGACCGGAGAGAGAGAGAGGGCGGAGAGCATGGAGGGGGGCCAGAGAGAGGGCTGAGAGCATGGAGGGGGGCCAGAGAGAGGGCAGAGAGCACTGAGGGGGACCGGAGAGAGAGAGGGCGGAGAGCACGGAGGGGGACCGGAGAGAGGGCATTGAGCACGGAGGGGGACCGGAGAGAGGGTGGAGAGCACGGACGGGGACCGGAGAGAGGGCGGAGAGCACGGACGGGGACCGGAGAGAGGGCGGAGAGCACGGACGGGGACCGGAGAGAGGGAGGAGAGCACGGTGGGGGACCGGAGAGAGGGCGGTGAGCACGGAGGGGGACCGGAGAGAGGGCGGAGAGCACGGAGGGGGACCGGAGAGAGGGCGGAGAGCACGGAGGGGGACCGGAGAGAGGGCGGAGAGCACGGAGGGGGACCGGAGAGAGGGCGGAGAGCACGGACAGGGACCGGAGAGAGGGCGGAGAGCACGGAGAGAGGGCGGAGAGCATGGAGGGGGACCGGAGAGAGGGCGGAGAGCACGGAGGGGGACCGGAGAGAGGGCGGAGAGCACGGAGGGGGACCGGAGAGAGGGCGGAGAGCACGGAGGGGGGCCGGAGAGAGGGCGGAGAGCACAGACAGGGACCGGAGAGAGGGCGGAGAGCACGGAGAGCATGGAGGGGGACCGGAGAGAGGGCGGAGAGCACGGACAGGGACCGGAGAGAGGGCATTGAGCACGGAGGGGGACCGGAGAGAGGGTGGAGAGCACGGACGGGGACCGGAGAGAGGGCGGAGAGCACGGACGGGGACCGGAGAGAGGGCGGAGAGCACGGACGGGGACCGGAGAGAGGGAGGAGAGCACGGTGGGGGACCGGAGAGAGGGCGGTGAGCACGGAGGGGGACCGGAGAGAGGGCGGAGAGCACGGAGGGGGACCGGAGAGAGGGCGGAGAGCACGGAGGGGGACCGGAGAGAGGGCGGAGAGCACGGAGGGGGACCGGAGAGAGGGCGGAGAGCACGGAGGGGGACCGGAGAGAGGGCGGAGAGCACGGACAGGGACCGGAGAGAGGGCGGAGAGCACGGAGAGAGGGCGGAGAGCATGGAGGGGGACCGGAGAGCACGGAGGGGGACCGGAGAGAGGGCGGAGAGCACGGAGGGGGACCGAAGAGAGGGCGGAGAGCACGGAGGGGGACCGGAGAGAGGGCGGAGAGCACGGACAGGGACCGGAGAGAGGGCGGAGAGCACGGAGAGAGGGCGGAGAGCATGGAGGGGGACCGGAGAGAGGGCGGAGAGCACGGACAGGGACCGGAGAGAGGGCGGAGAGCACGGAGAGAGGGCGGAGAGCATGGAGGGGGACCGGAGAGAGGGCGGAGAGCACGGAGGGGGACCGGAGAGAGGGCGGAGAGCACGGAGGGGGACCGGAGAGAGGGCGGAGAGCACGGAGGGGGACCGGAGAGAGGGCGGAGAGCACGGACAGGGACCGGAGAGAGGGCGGAGAGCACGGAGAGAGGGCGGAGAGCATGGAGGGGGACCGGAGAGAGGGCGGAGAGCACGGAGGGGGACCGGAGAGAGGGCGGAGAGCACAGACGGGGACCGGAGAGAGGGCGGAGAGCACGGACGGGGACCGGAGAGAGGGCGGAGAGCACGGACGGGGACCGGAGAGAGGGCGGAGAGCACGGACGGGGACCGGAGAGAGGGCGGAGAGCACGGACGGGGACTGGAGAGAGAGAGAGAGAGAGGGCGGAGAGCATGGAGGGGGGCCAGAGAGAGAGAGGGCGGAGAGCACGGAGGGCGTCCGGAGAGCACAGAGGGGGGCCTGAGAGAGGGCGGAGAGCACAGAGGGGGACCGGAGAGAGAGAGGGCGGAGGGCGACCGGAGAGAGAGAGGGCGGAGAGCACGGAGGGTGACCGGAGAGAGAGAGGGCGGAGAGCACGGAGGGCGACCGGAGAGAGAGAGGGCGGAGAGCACAGAGGGCGACCGGAGAGAGGGCAGGCAGAGAGCACGGAGGGCGACCGGAGAGAGAGAGAGGGCAGAGAGCACAGAGGGGGGCCGGAGAGACAGGGGGGAGAGCACGGAGGGGGGCCGGAGAGACAGGGCGGAGAGCACGGAGGGGGGCTGGAGAGAGGGCGGAGAGCACGGAGGGGGACAGGAGAGAGAGGGCGGAGAGCACGGAGGGGGGCTGGAGATAGGGCGGAGAGCACGGAGGGGGACCAGAGAGAGAGGGCGGAGAGCACAGAGGGGGGCTAGAAAGAGGACGGAGAGCACAGAGGGGGACCGGTCTTGGGGGGGGGGGGGGTTCCAGAGCACGACTCTTGGAGGAAGACACATGTCAGGTGGGTGGCACTTCAATTGCACATCATCCTGTACGAGTTCAATCGATGTCATGGTCTATTCCATTTGGATGCTGTATGCTCCTTGAATGTATAGTATGCTATAGAAGGCCAGGTTCCTGCCCGGGTCCGCCACCAAAGAATCCGTGCAATAAAGAGAAGAATGGTGGCACATACGAAATTAAGAATTTAAGTTTATTTAGAAGTTTATAAAGAATGACACAGAAACAGGCTACTCAGCCGATGCATTTCACACTAAAACGCGCTGACTTATTGCTTATACAGGTGACGGCTTGTGCTTCTCAATGACCTGTGAGGGGCGCCGGTGAGCTCTCAGGTAACAGCCTGTATGAGGTACGAGCAGACCGCTATCCTGAGAGTCTGCAGGAACCTGACATTGCACCCGCCATCCGCTGATCCCGGGGGGCAATGCTCTGCAGGCTCCATATAAAAAATAAACTTTCTTTTTTTTACCAGCAGCAAAAGGTGCACTTACTTTTTTTTCTACAAGGTGAACTTATCCTTTAAATATAAAGGTTCTGCCAATTTTTTTTCTCCTTTAACTCCTTAGTTAACCATAACGACATGATGTGGAGAAACTCGAGTGTCCTGCACAGAGCCTTTACCTCATCCCTACTAACTCCATATTAAGGGCCATGGGGGGGGGGCAGGGGCAACTACGTATTAACAGCCATGGGATGGGGGGGGGGGTTCAAGGGGCAACTCCGTATTAACGGCCATGGTGGGGACAAGGGGCAGCTCCATATTAACGGCCATGGTGGGGACAAGAGGCAGCTCCATATTAACGGCCATGGTGGGGACAAGGGGCAGCTCCATATTAACGGCCATGGTGGGGACAAGGGGCAGCTCCATATTAACGGCCATGGTGGGGACAAGGGGCAACTCCATATTAACAGCCATTGGGGGGACGGGGACAAGGGGCAACTCCATATTAACAGCCATTGGGGGGACGGGGACAAGGGGCAACTCCATTCTAACAGCCATGGGGGGGGGAGGAGCAGCTCCATATTAATGGCCATGGGGGGGCAGCTCCATATTAATGGACACCGGGGGGGGGGGTCGGGGGAAGGGGCAGCTCCATATTAATGGCTATGGGGGGGGGAGAAGGGGCAGCTCCATATTAATGGCCATGGGGGGGGGGGGAGAAGGGGCAGCTCCATATTAATGGCCATGGGGGGGGTCAAGGGGCAACTCCATATTAATGGCCATGGGGACGATGACAAAGGGGCAACTCCATATTAATGGCCATATGGGGGGGGGCAAAGGGGCAACTCCATATTAATGGCCAATGGGGAGGGGGGGGGGGGCGGGAGACAAAGGGGCAACTCCATATTAATGGCAATGGGGGGATAAGGGGCAACTCCATATTAAAGGCCCATGGGGAGGGGAGGGGACAAAGGGGCAACTCCATATTAATGGCCATGGGGGGGACAAGGGGAAACTCAATATTAATGGCCATGCGGGGTGGGACAAGGGGCAACTCCATATTAATGGCCATACGGGGAGGGGGGGGCGGACAAAGGGCCAACTCCATATTAATGGCCAATGGGGAGGGGGGGAGACAAAGGGGCAACTCCATATTAATGGCCATGGGGGGGGACAAGGGGCAACTCCATATTAACGGCCATGGGGGGGACAAGGGGCAACTCCATATTAACGGCCATGGGGGAGGGACAAGGGGCAACTCCATATTAACGGCCATAGGGGGGGACAAGGGGCAACTCAATATTAATGGCCATGCGGGGTGGGACAAGGGGCAACTCCATATTAATGGCCATATGGGGGGGGCAAAGGGGCAACTCCATATTAATGGCCAACGGGGAGGGGGGGAGGAGACAAAGGGGCATCTTCATATTAATGGCCATGGGGGGGATAAGGGGCTCCATATTAACAGCCATGGGGGGATAAGGGGCAACTCCATATTAAAGGCCAATGGGGAGGGGGGACGACAAAGGGGCAACTTCATATTAATGGCCATGGGGGGACGACAAGGGGCAACTCTATATTAACGGCCATGGGGGGACGGACAAGGGGCAACTCCATATTAACGGGCATGGGGGGGGACAAGGGGCAACTCCATATTAACGGCCATGGGGGGGGGGGGACAAAGGGCAACTCCATATTAACGGCCATGGGGGGGGACAAGGGGCAGCTCCATATTAATGGCCATGGGGGGGGGGAGAAGGGGCAGCTCCATATTAATGGCCATGGGGGGGAGAAGGGGCAGCTCCATATTAATGGCCATGGGGGGGGTCAAGGGGCAACTCCATATTAACGGCCATGGGGGGGGGGCGACAAAGGGGCAACTCAATATTAATGGCCATGCAGGGTGGGACAAGGGGCAACTCCATATTAATGGCCATACGGGGGGGGACAAAGGGGCAACTCCATATTAATGGCCAATGGGGAGGGGGGGGAGACAAAGGGGCAACTCCATATTAATGGCCATGGGGGGGATAAGGGGCAACTCCATATTAAAGGCCCATGGGGAGGGGAGGGGACAAAGGGGCAACTCCATATTAATGGCCATGGGGGGGGGACAAGGGGCAACTCAATATTAATGGCCATGTGGGGTGGGACAAGGGGCAACTCAAAATTAATGGCCATACGGGGGGGGGGAACGGACAAAGGGGAAACTCCATATTAATGGCCAATGGGGAGGGGGGGGAGACAAAGGGGCAACTCCATATTAATGGCCATGGGGGGGGGGGACAAGGGGCAACTCCATATTAACGGCCATAGGGGGGGCAAGGGGCAACTCCATATTAATGGCCATGGGGGGGGACAAGGGGCAACTCAATATTAACGGCCATGGGGGGGACAAGGGGCAACTCAATATTAATGGCCATGCGGGGTGGGACAAGGGGCAACTCCATATTAATGGCCATATGGGGGGGGCAAAGGGGCAACTCCATATTAATGGCCATGGGGGGGATAAGGGGCTCCATATTAACGGCCATGGGGGGGATAAGGGGCAACTCCATATTAAAGGCCAATGGGGAGGGGGGGGGACAAAGGGGCAACTCCATATTAACGGCCATGGTGGGGACAAGGGGCAGCTCCATATTAACGGCCATGGTGGGGACAAGGGGCAACTCCATATTAACAGCCATTGGGGGGACGGGGACAAGGGGCAACTCCATATTAACAGCCATTGGGGGGACGGGGACAGGGGGCAACTCCATACTAACAGCCATGGGGGGGGGGAGGAGCAGCTCCATATTAATGGCCATGGGGGGGGCAGCTCCATATTAATGGACACCGGGGGGGGGGGGGGGGGGTCAGGGGAAGGGGCAGCTCCATATTAATGGCTATGGGGGGGAGAAGGGGCAGCTCCATATTAATGGCCATGGGGGGGGAGAAGGGGCAGCTCCATATTAATGGCCATGGGGGGGGGTCAAGGGGCAACTCCATATTAATGGCCATGGGGACGATGACAAAGGGGCAACTCCATATTAATGTCCATATGGGGGGGCAAAGGGGCAACTCCATATTAATGGCCAATGGGGAGGGGGGGGCGGGAGACAAAGGGGCAACTCCATATTAATGGCAATGGGGGGACGGGGACAGGGGGCAACTCCATACTAACAGCCATGGGGGGGGGAGGAGCAGCTCCATATTAATGGCCATGGGGGGGGCAGCTCCATATTAATGGACACCGGGGGGGGGGGGGTCAGGGGAAGGGGCAGCTCCATATTAATGGCTATGGGGGGGAGAAGGGGCAGCTCCATATTAATGGCCATGGGGGGGGGGAGAAGGGGCAGCTCCATATTAATGGCCATGGGGGGGGGTCAAGGGGCAACTCCATATTAATGGCCATGGGGACGATGACAAAGGGGCAACTCCATATTAATGTCCATATGGGGGGGCAAAGGGGCAACTCCATATTAATGGCCAATGGGGAGGGGGGGGGCGGGAGACAAAGGGGCAACTCCATATTAATGGCAATGGGGGGATAAGGGGCAACTCCATATTAAAGGCCCATGGGGAGGGGAGGAGACAAAGGGGCAACTCCATATTAATGGCCATGGGGGGGACAAGGGGCAACTCAATATTAATGGCCATGCGGGGTGGGACAAGGGGCAACTCCATATTAATGGCCATACGGGGAGGGGGGGGGGGGCGGACAAAGGGCCAACTCCATATTAATGGCCAATGGGGAGGGGGGAGACAAAGGGGCAACTCCATATTAATGGCCATGGGGGGGGGACAAGGGGCAACTCCATATTAACGGCCATGGGGGGGGGCAAGGGGCAACTCCATATTAACGGCCATGGGGGAGGGACAAGGGGCAACTCCATATTAATGGCCATAGGGGGGGACAAGGGGCAACTCAATATTAATGGCCATGCGGGGTGGGACAAGGGGCAACTCCATATTAATGGCCATATGGGGGGGGCAAAGGGGCAACTCCATATTAATGGCCAACGGGGAGGGGGGGGAGGAGACAAAGGGGCATCTTCATATTAATGGCCATGGGGGGGATAAGGGGCTCCATATTAACAGCCATGGGGGGATAAGGGGCAACTCCATATTAAAGGCCAATGGGGAGGGGGGACGACAAAGGGGCAACTTCATATTAATGGCCATGGGGGGACGACAAGGGGCAACTCTATATTAACGGCCATGGGGGGACGGACAAGGGGCAACTCCATATTAACGGGCATGGGGGGGGACAAGGGGCAACTCCATATTAACGGCCATGGGGGGGGACAAAGGGCAACTCCATATTAACGGCCATGGGGGGGGACAAGGGGCAGCTCCATATTAATGGCCATGGGGGGGGAGAAGGGGCAGCTCCATATTAATGGCCATGGGGGGGAGAAGGGGCAGCTCCATATTAATGGCCATGGGGGGGGTCAAGGGGCAACTCCATATTAACGGCCATGGGGGGGGCGACAAAGGGGCAACTCAATATTAATGGCCATGCGGGGTGGGACAAGGGGCAACTCCATATTAATGGCCATACGGGGGGGGGGGGACAACTCCATATTAATGGCCAATGGGGAGGGGGGGGGAGACAAAGGGGCAACTCCATATTAATGGCCATGGGGGGGATAAGGGGCAACTCCATATTAAAGGCCCATGGGGAGGGGAGGGGACAAAGGGGCAACTCCATATTAATGGCCATGGGGGGGACAAGGGGCAACTCAATATTAATGGCCATGCGGGGTGGGACAAGGGGCAACTCAAAATTAATGGCCATACGGGGGGGGAACGGACAAAGGGGCAACTCCATATTAATGGCCAATGGGGAGGGGGGGGGAGACAAAGGGGCAACTCCATATTAATGGCCATGGGGGAGGGACAAGGGGCAACTCCATATTAACGGCCATAGGGGGGGACAAGGGGCAACTCAATATTAATGGCCATGCGGGGTGGGACAAGGGGCAACTCCATATTAATGGCCATATGGGGGGGGCAAAGGGGCAACTCCATATTAATGGCCAACGGGGAGGGGGGGAGGAGACAAAGGGGCATCTTCATATTAATGGCCATGGGGGGGATAAGGGGCTCCATATTAACAGCCATGGGGGGATAAGGGGCAACTCCATATTAAAGGCCAATGGGGAGGGGGGACGACAAAGGGGCAACTTCATATTAATGGCCATGGGGGGACGACAAGGGGCAACTCTATATTAACGGCCATGGGGGGACGGACAAGGGGCAACTCCATATTAACGGGCATGGGGGGGGACAAGGGGCAACTCCATATTAACGGCCATGGGGGGGGGGGACAAAGGGCAACTCCATATTAACGGCCATGGGGGGGGACAAGGGGCAGCTCCATATTAATGGCCATGGGGGGGGAGAAGGGGCAGCTCCATATTAATGGCCATGGGGGGGAGAAGGGGCAGCTCCATATTAATGGCCATGGGGGGGGTCAAGGGGCAACTCCATATTAACGGCCATGGGGGGGGGGGCGACAAAGGGGCAACTCAATATTAATGGCCATGCGGGGTGGGACAAGGGGCAACTCCATATTAATGGCCATACGGGGGGGGACAAAGGGGCAACTCCATATTAATGGCCAATGGGGAGGGGGGGGAGACAAAGGGGCAACTCCATATTAATGGCCATGGGGGGGATAAGGGGCAACTCCATATTAAAGGCCCATGGGGAGGGGAGGGGACAAAGGGGCAACTCCATATTAATGGCCATGGGGGGGGGGACAAGGGGCAACTCAATATTAATGGCCATGCGGGGTGGGACAAGGGGCAACTCAAAATTAATGGCCATACGGGGGGGGGGAACGGACAAAGGGGAAACTCCATATTAATGGCCAATGGGGAGGGGGGGGAGACAAAGGGGCAACTCCATATTAATGGCCATGGGGGGGGACAAGGGGCAACTCCATATTAACGGCCATAGGGGGGGCAAGGGGCAACTCCATATTAATGGCCATGGGGGGGGACAAGGGGCAACTCAATATTAACGGCCATGTGGGGGACAAGGGGCAACTCAATATTAATGGCCATGCGGGGTGGGACAAGGGGCAACTCCATATTAATGGCCATATGGGGGGGGCAAAGGGGCAACTCCATATTAATGGCCATGGGGGGGATAAGGGGCTCCATATTAACGGCCATGGGGGGGATAAGGGGCAACTCCATATTAAAGGCCAATGGGGAGGGGGACAAAGGGGCAACTCCATATTAACGGCCATGGTGGGGACAAGGGGCAGCTCCATATTAACGGCCATGGTGGGGACAAGGGGCAACTCCATATTAACAGCCATTGGGGGGACGGGGACAAGGGGCAACTCCATATTAACAGCCATTGGGGGGACGGGGACAGGGGGCAACTCCATACTAACAGCCATGGGGGGGGGAGGAGCAGCTCCATATTAATGGCCATGGGGGGGGCAGCTCCATATTAATGGACACCGGGGGGGGGGGGTCAGGGGAAGGGGCAGCTCCATATTAATGGCTATGGGGGGGAGAAGGGGCAGCTCCATATTAATGGCCATGGGGGGGGGGAGAAGGGGCAGCTCCATATTAATGGCCATGGGGGGGGGTCAAGGGGCAACTCCATATTAATGGCCATGGGGACGATGACAAAGGGGCAACTCCATATTAATGTCCATATGGGGGGGGGCAAAGGGGCAACTCCATATTAATGGCCAATGGGGAGGGGGGGGCGGGAGACAAAGGGGCAACTCCATATTAATGGCAATGGGGGGATAAGGGGCAACTCCATATTAAAGGCCCATGGGGAGGGGAGGAGACAAAGGGGCAACTCCATATTAATGGCCATGGGGGGGACAAGGGGCAACTCAATATTAATGGCCATGCGGGGTGGGACAAGGGGCAACTCCATATTAATGGCCATACGGGGAGGGGGGGGCGGACAAAGGGCCAACTCCATATTAATGGCCAATGGGGAGGGGGGAGACAAAGGGGCAACTCCATATTAATGGCCATGGGGGGGGACAAGGGGCAACTCCATATTAACGGCCATGGGGGGGGGCAAGGGGCAACTCCATATTAACGGCCATGGGGGAGGGACAAGGGGCAACTCCATATTAATGGCCATAGGGGGGGACAAGGGGCAACTCAATATTAATGGCCATGCGGGGTGGGACAAGGGGCAACTCCATATTAATGGCCATATGGGGGGGGCAAAGGGGCAACTCCATATTAATGGCCAACGGGGAGGGGGGGGAGGAGACAAAGGGGCATCTTCATATTAATGGCCATGGGGGGGATAAGGGGCTCCATATTAACAGCCATGGGGGGATAAGGGGCAACTCCATATTAAAGGCCAATGGGGAGGGGGGACGACAAAGGGGCAACTTCATATTAATGGCCATGGGGGGACGACAAGGGGCAACTCTATATTAACGGCCATGGGGGGACGGACAAGGGGCAACTCCATATTAACGGGCATGGGGGGGGGACAAGGGGCAACTCCATATTAACGGCCATGGGGGGGGACAAAGGGCAACTCCATATTAACGGCCATGGGGGGGGAGAAGGGGCAGCTCCATATTAATGGCCATGGGGGGGAGAAGGGGCAGCTTCATATTAATGGCCATGGGGGGGGTCAAGGGGCAACTCCATATTAACGGCCATGGGGGGGGCGACAAAGGGGCAACTCAATATTAATGGCCATGCGGGGTGGGACAAGGGGCAACTCCATATTAATGGCCATACGGGGGGGGGGGGACAAAGGGGCAACTCCATATTAATGGCCAATGGGGAGGGGGGGAGACAAAGGGGCAACTCCATATTAATGGCCATGGGGGGGATAAGGGGCAACTCCATATTAAAGGCCCATGGGGAGGGGAGGGGACAAAGGGGCAACTCCATATTAATGGCCATGGGGGGGACAAGGGGCAACTCAATATTAATGGCCATGCGGGGTGGGACAAGGGGCAACTCAAAATTAATGGCCATACGGGGGGGGAACGGACAAAGGGGCAACTCCATATTAATGGCCAATGGGGAGGGGGGGGAGACAAAGGGGCAACTCCATATTAATGGCCATGGGGGGGGGGACAAGGGGCAACTCCATATTAACGGCCATAGGGGGGGCAAGGGGCAACTCCATATTAATGGCCATGGGGGGGGACAAGGGGCAACTCAATATTAACGGCCATGGGGGGACAAGGGGCAACTCAATATTAATGGCCATGCGGGGTGGGACAAGGGGCAACTCCATATTAATGGCCATATGGGGGGGCAAAGGGGCAACTCCATATTAATGGCCATGGGGGGGATAAGGGGCTCCATATTAACGGCCATGGGGGGATAAGGGGCAACTCCATATTAAAGGCCAATGGGGAGGGGGGGGGGACAAAGGGGCAACTCCATATTAACGGCCATGGTGGGGACAAGGGGCAGCTCCATTTTAACGGCCATGGTGGGGACAAGGGGCAACTCCATATTAACAGCCATTGGGGGGACGGGGACAAGGGGCAACTCCATATTAACAGCCATTGGGGGGACGGGGACAAGGGGCAACTCCATACTAACAGCCATGGGGGGGGGGGGAGCAGCTCCATATTAATGGCCATGGGGGGGGCAGCTCCATATTAATGGACACCGGGGGGGGGGTCGGGGGAAGGGGCAGCTCCATATTAATGGCTATGGGGGGAGAAGGGGCAGCTCCATATTAATGGCCATGGGGGGGGGAGAAGGGGCAGCTCCATATTAATGGCCATGGGGGGGGGGGTCAAGGGGCAACTCCATATTAATGGCCATGGGGACGATGACAAAGGGGCAACTCCATATTAATGGCCATATGGGGGGGGACAAAGGGGCAACTCCATATTAATGGCCAATGGGGAGGGGGGGGGGCGGGAGACAAAGGGGCAACTCCATATTAATGGCAATGGGGGGATAAGGGGCAACTCCATATTAAAGGCCAATGGGGAGGGGAGGGGACAAAGGGGCAACTCCATATTAATGGCCATGGGGGGGACAAGGGGCAACTCAATATTAATGGCCATGCGGGGTGGGACAAGGGGCAACTCCATATTAATGGCCATACGGGGAGGGGGGGGCGGACAAAGGGCCAACTCCATATTAATGGCCAATGGGGAGGGGGGGAGACAAAGGGGCAACTCCATATTAATGGCCATGGGGGGGGGACAAGGGGCAACTCCATATTAACGGCCATGGGGGGGGACAAGGGGCAACTCCATATTAACGGCCATGGGGGAGGGACAAGGGGCAACTCCATATTAACGGCCATAGGGGGGGACAAGGGGCAACTCAATATTAATAGCCATGTGGGGTGGGACAAGGGGCAACTCCATATTAATGGCCATATGGGGGGGCAAAGGGGCAACTCCATATTAATGGCCAACGGGGAGGGGGGGGAGGAGACAAAGTGGCATCTTCATATTAATGGCCATGGGGGGGATAAGGGGCTCCATATTAACAGCCATGGGGGGATAAGGGGCAACTCCATATTATAGGCCAATGGGGAGGGGGGACGACAAAGGGGCAACTTCATATTAATGGCCATGGGGGGACGACAAGGGGCAACTCTATATTAACGGCCATGGGGGGACGGACAAGGGGCAACTCCATATTAACGGGCATGGGGGGGGACAAGGGGCAACTCCATATTAACGGCCATGGGGGGGGGACAAGGGGCAACTCCATATTAACGGCCATGGGGGGGGGACAAGGGGCAGCTCCATATTAATGGCCATGGGGGGGGGAGAAGGGGCAGCTCCATGTTAATGGCCATGGGGGGGGTCAAGGGGCAACTCCATATTAACGGCCATGGGGGGGGCGACAAAGGGGCAACTCAATATTAATGGCCATGCGGGGTGGGACAAGGGGCAACTCCATATTAATGGCCATACGGGGGGGGGGGGGACAAAGGGGCAACTCCATATTAATGGCCAATGGGGAGGGGGGGGAGACAAAGGGGCAACTCCATATTAATGGCCATGGGGGGGATAAGGGGCAACTCCATATTAAAGGCCCATGGGGAGGGGAGGGGACAAAGGGGCAACTCCATATTAATGGCCATGGGGGGGGACAAGGGGCAACTCAATATTAATGGCCATGCGGGGTGGGACAAGGGGCAACTCCAAATTAATGGCCATACGGGGGGGGAACGGACAAAGGGGCAACTCCATATTAATGGCCAATAGGGAGGGGGGGAGACAAAGGGGCAACTCCATATTAATGGCCATGGGGGGGGGACAAGGGGCAACTCCATATTAACGGCCATAGGGGGGGCAAGGGGCAACTCCATATTAATGGCCATGGGGGGGGACAAGGGGCAACTCAATATTAACGGCCATGGGGGGGACAAGGGGCAACTCAATATTAATGGCCATGCGGGGTGGGACAAGGGGCAACTCCATATTAATGGCCATATGGGGGGGGCAAAGGGGCAACTCCATATTAATGGCCATGGGGGGGATAAGGGGCTCCATATTAACGGCCATGGGGGGGATAAGGGGCAACTCCATATTAAAGGCCAATGGGGAGGGGGGGGACAAAGGGGCAACTCCATATTAATGGCCATGGTGGGAAAATGGGCAACTCCATATTAAAGGCCATGGGGGGGGGACAAGGGGCAACTCAATATTAATGGCCATGCGGGGTGGGACAAGGGGCAACTCAATGTTAATGGCCATATGGGGGGACAAAGGGGCAACTCCATATTAATGGCCAATGGGGAGGGGGGACGACAAAGGGGCAACTTCATATTAATGGCCATGGGGGGACGACAAGGGGCAACTCCATATTAACGGCCATGGGGGGACGACAAGGGGCAACTCCATATTAACGGCCATGGGGGGGGGGGACAAAGGGGCAACTTCATATTAATGGCCCATGGGGGGACGACAAGGGGCAACTCCATATTAACGGGCATGGGGGGGGACAAGGGGCAACTCCATATTAACGGCCATGGGGGGGGACAAGGGGCAACTCCATATTAACGGCCATGGGGGGGACAAGGGGCAACTCCATATTAATGGCCAATGGGGAGGGGGGGGAGACAAAGGGGCAACTCCATATTAATGGCAAAGGGGGGGGGACAAGGGGCAACTCCATATTAACGGCCATAGGGGGGGCAAGGGGCAACTCCATATTAATGGCCATGGGGGGGGACAAGGGGCAACTCAATATTAACGGCCATGGGGGGGACAAGGGGCAACTCAATATTAATGGCCATGCGGGGTGGGACAAGGGGCAACTCCATATTAATGGCCATATGGGGGGGGCAAAGGGGCAACTCCATATTAATGGCCATGGGGGGGATAAGGGGCTCCATATTAACGGCCATGGGGGGGATAAGGGGCAACTCCATATTAAAGGCCAATGGGGAGGGGGGGGGGACAAAGGGGCAACTCCATATTAATGGCCATGGTGGGAAAATGGGCAACTCCATATTAAAGGCCATGGGGGGGGGACAAGGGGCAACTCAATATTAATGGCCATGCGGGGTGGGACAAGGGGCAACTCAATGTTAATGGCCATATGGGGGGGACAAAGGGGCAACTCCATATTAATGGCCAATGGGGAGGGGGGACGACAAAGGGGCAACTTCATATTAATGGCCATGGGGGGACGACAAGGGGCAACTCCATATTAACGGCCATGGGGGGACGACAAGGGGCAACTCCATATTAACGGCCATGGGGGGGGGGGACAAAGGGGCAACTTCATATTAATGGCCCATGGGGGGACGACAAGGGGCAACTCCATATTAACGGGCATGGGGGGGGGACAAGGGGCAACTCCATATTAACGGCCATGGGGGGGACAAGGGGCAACTCCATATTAACGGCCATGGGGGGGACAAGGGGCAACTCCATATTAACGGCCATGGGGGGGGACAAGGGGCAACTCCACATTAACGGCCGGGGGGGGGACAAGGGGCAACTCCACATTAACGGCCATGGGGGGGATAAGGGGCAACTCCATATTAACGGCCAATGGGGGAACGACAAGGGTCAACTCCATATTAACAGCCATGGGGGGGAGGGACAAGGGGCAACTCCATATTAACGACCATGGGGGGGGGAACAAGGGGCAACTCCATATTAACGCCCATGAGGGGGACAGACAAGGGGCAACTCCATATTAACGGCCATGGGGGGGGAGACAAAGGGGCAACTTCATATTAATGGCCATAGGGGGGGATAAGGGGCTCCATATTAACAGCCATGGGGGGATAAGGGGCAACTCCATATTAAAGGCCAATGGGGAGGGGGGACGACAAAGGGGCAACTTCATATTAATGGCCCATGGGGGGACGACAAGGGGCAACTCCATATTAACGGCCATGGGGGGGGACCACAAGGGGCAACTCCATATTAACGCCCATGGGGGGGGACAAGGGGTAACTCCATATTAACGCCCATGGGGGGGGGACAAGGGGCAACTCCATATTAACGGCCATGGGGGGGGACAAGGGGCAACTCCATATTAACGGCCATGGGGGGGGACAAGGGGCAACTCCATATTAACGGCCATGGGAGGGGGGGGCAAGGGGCAACTCCATATTAACGGCCATGGGGGGGGGACAAGGGGCAACTCCATATTAACGGGCATGGGGGGGGACAAGGGGCAACTCCATATTAACGGCCATGAGGGGGACAAGGGGCAACTCCACATTAACGGCCATGGGGGGGATAAGGGGCAACTCCATATTAATGGCCATGGGGGGGATAAGGGGCAACTCCATATTAATGGCCATGGGGGGACAGACAAGGGGCAACTCCATATTAACGGCCATGGGGGGGGGGCGACAAAGGGGCAACTTCATATTAATGGCCCATGGGGGGACGACAAGGGGCAACTCCATATTAACGGGCATGGGGGGGGACAAGGGGCAACTCCATATTAACGGCCATGGGGGGGGGACAAGGGGCAACTCCATATTAACGGCCATGGGGGGGGGACAAGGGGCAACTCCATATTAACGGCCATGGGGGGAGGGACAAGGGGCAACTCCATATTAACGGCCATAGGGGGGGGACAAGGGGCAACTCAATATTAATGGCCATGCGGGGTGGGACAAGGGGCAACTCCATATTAATGGCCATATGGGGGGGGCAAAGGGGCAACTCCATATTAATGGCCATGGGGGGGGATAAGGGGCTCCATATTAACTGCCATGGGGGGGATAAGGGGCAACCCCATATTAAAAGCCATGGGGGGATAATGGACAACTCCATATTAAAGGCCATGGGGGGGGGACAAGGGGCAACTCAATATTAATGGCCATGCGGGGTGGGACAAGGGGCAACTCAATATTAATGGCCATATGGGGGGGACAAAGGGGCAACTCCATATTAATGGCCAATGGGGAGGGGGGGAGGAGACAAAGGGGCATCTTCATATTAATGGCCATGGGGGGGGACAAGGGGCAACTCAATATTAATGGCCATGTGGGGTGGGACAAGGGGCAACTCCAAATTAATGGCCATACGGGGGGGGGGGGGAACGGACAAAGGGGCAACTCCATATAAATGGCCAATGGGGAGGGGGGGGAGACAAAGGGGCAACTCCATATTAATGGCCATGGGGGGGGGGACAAGGGGCAACTCCATATTAACGGCCATAGGGGGGGCAAGGGGCAACTCCATATTAATGGCCATGGGGGGGGGGACAAGGGGCAACTCAATATTAACGGCCATGGGGGGGACAAGGGGCAACTCAATATTAATGGCCATGCGGGGTGGGACAAGGGGCAACTCCATATTAATGGCCATATGGGGGGGGCAAAGGGGCAACTCCATATTAATGGCCATGGGGGGGGGGATAAGGGGCTCCATATTAACGGCCATGGGGGGGATAAGGGGCAACTCCATATTAAAAGCCATGGGGGGATAATGGACAACTCCATATTAAAGGCCATGGGGGGGGGGACAAGGGGCAACTCAATATTAATGGCCATGCGGGGTGGGACAAGGGGCAACTCAATATTAATGGCCATATGGGGGGGACAAAGGGGCAACTCCATATTAATGGCCAATGGGGAGAGGGGGAGGAGACAAAGGGGCATCTTCATATTAATGGCCATGGGGGGGATAAGGGGCTCCATATTAACGGCCATGGGGGGGATAAGGGGCAACTCCATATTAAAGGCCAATGGGGAGGGGGGGGGACAAAGGGGCAACTCCATATTAATGGCCATGGGGGGATAATGGGCAACTCCATATTAAAGGCCATGGGGGGGACAAGGGGCAACTCAATATTAATGGCCATGCGGGGTGGGACAAGGGGCAACTCAATGTTAATGGACATATGGGGGGACAAAGGGGCAACTCCATATTAATGGCCAATGGGGAGGGGGGACGACAAAGGGGCAACTTCATATTAATGGCCATGGGGGGACGACAAGGGGCAACTCCATATTAACGGCCATGGGGGGACGACAAGGGGCAACTCCATATTAACGGCCATGGGGGGGGGGGACAAAGGGGCAACTTCATATTAATGGCCCATGGGGGGACGACAAGGGGCAACTCCATATTAACGGGCATGGGGGGGGGACAAGGGGCAACTCCATATTAAGGGCCATGGGGGGGACAAGGGGCAACTCCATATTAACGGCCATGGGGGGGACAAGGGGCAACTCCATATTAACGGCCATGGGGGGGGACAAGGGGCAACTCCACATTAACGGCCGGGGGGGGACAAGGGGCAACTCCACATTAACGGCCATGGGGGGGATAAGGGGCAACTCCATATTAACGGCCATGGGGGGACGACAAGGGTCAACTCCATATTAACAGCCATGGGGGGGGGGGGACAAGGGGCAACTCCATATTAATGGCCATGGGGGGGGGAACAAGGGGCAACTCCATATTAACGCCCATGAGAGGGACAGACAAGGGGCAACTCCATATTAACGGCCATGGGGGCGGGGGGGAGACAAAGGGGCAACTTCATATTAATGGCCATAGGGGGGGATAAGGGGCTCCATATTAACAGCCATGGGGGGGATAAGGGGCAACTCCATATTAAAGGCCAATGGGGAGGGGGGACGACAAAGGGGCAACTTCATATTAATGGCCCATGGGGGGACGACAAGGGGCAACTCCATATTAACGGCCATGGGGGGGGACCACAAGGGGCAACTCCATATTAACGCCCATGGGGGGGACAAGGGGCAACTCCATATTAACGCCCATGGGGGGGGACAAGGGGCAACTCCATATTAACGCCCATGGGGGGGGACAAGGGGCAACTCCATATTAACGGCCATGGGGGGACAAGGGGCAACTCCATATTAACGGCCATGGGAGGGGGGGGCAAGGGGCAACTCCATATTAACGGCCATGGGGGGGGACAAGGGGCAACTCCATATTAACGGGCATGGGGGGGGACAAGGGGCAACTCCATATTAACGGCCATGGAGGGGGGACAAGGGGCAACTCCATATTAACGGCCATGGGGGGGACAAGGGGCAACTCCACATTAACGGCCGGGGGGGGGACAAGGGGCAACTCCACATTAACGGCCATGGGGGGGATAAGGGGCAACTCCATATTAATGGCCATGGGGGGATAAGGGGCAACTCCATATTAATGGCCATGGGGGGACGACAAGGGGCAACTCCATATTAACGGCCATGGGGGGGGACGACAAAGGGGCAACTTCATATTAATGGCCCATGGGGGGACAACAAGGGGCAACTCCATATTAACGGGCATGGGGGGGGGACAAGGGGCAACTCCATATTAACGGCCATGGGGGGACGGACAAGGGGCAACTCCATATTAACGGGCATGGGGGGGGGACAAGGGGCAACTCCATATTAACGGCCATGGGGGGGGACAAGGGGCAGCTCCATATTAATGGCCATGGGGGGGGGAAAGGGGCAGCTCCATATTAATGGCCATGGGGGGGAGAAGGGGCAGCTTCATATTAAAGGCCATGGGGGGGTCAAGGGGCAACTCCATATTAACGGCCATGGGGGGGGGCGACAAAGGGGCAACTCAATATTAATGGCCATGCGGGGTGGGACAAGGGGCAACTCCATATTAATGGCCATACGGGGGGGGGGGACAAAGGGGCAACTCCATATTAATGGCCAATGGGGAGGGGGGGGGAGACAAAGGGGCAACTCCATATTAATGGCCATGGGGGGGATAAGGGGCAACTCCATATTAAAGGCCCATGGGGAGGGGAGGGGACAAAGGGGCAACTCCATATTAATGGCCATGGGGGGACAAGGGGCAACTCAATATTAATGGCCATGCGGGGTGGGACAAGGGGCAACTCCAAATTAATGGCCATACGGGGGGGGGAACGGACAAAGGGGCAACTCCATATTAATGGCCAATGGGGAGGGGGGGAGACAAAGGGGCAACTCCATATTAATGGCCATGGGGGGGGGGACAAGGGGCAACTCCATATTAACGGCCATAGGGGGGCAAGGGGCAACTCCATATTAATGGCCATGGGGGGGGGGGCAAGGGGCAACTCAATATTAACGGCCATGGGGGGGACAAGGGGCAACTCAATATTAATGGCCATGCGGGGTGGGACAAGGGGCAACTCCATATTAATGGCCATATGGGGGGGGCAAAGGGGAAATTCCATATTAATGGCCATGGGGGGGATAAGGGGCTCCATATTAACGGCCATGGGGGGGATAAGGCGCAACTCCATATTAAAGGCCAATGGGGAGGGGGGGACAAAGGGGCAACTCCATATTAATGGCCATGGGGGGATAATGGGCAACTCCATATTAAAGGCCATGGGGGGGGACAAGGGGCAACTCAATATTAATGGCCATGCGGGGTGGGACAAGGGGCAACTCAATGTTAATGGCCATATGGGGGGGACAAAGGGGCAACTCCATATTAATGGCCAATGGGGAGGGGGGGGGAGACAAAGGGGCAACTTCATATTAATGGCCATGGGGGGGGATAAGGGGCTCCATATTAACAGCCATGGGGGGATAAGGGGCAACTCCATATTAAAGGCCAATGGGGAGGGGGGACGACAAAGGGGCAACTTCATATTAATGGCCATGGGGGGACGACAAGGGGCAACTCCATATTAACGGCCATGGGGGGACGACAAGGGGCAACTCCATATTAACGGCCATGGGGGGGGGGACGACGACAAAGGGGCAACTTCATATTAATGGCCCATGGGGGGACGACAAGGGGCAACTCCATATTAACGGGCATGGGGGGGGACAAGGGGCAACTCCATATTAACGGCCATGGGGGGGGGGACAAGGAGCAAATCCATATTAACGGCCATGGGGGGGACAAGGGGCAACTCCATATTAACGGCCATGGGGGAGGGACAAGGGGCAACTCCATATTAACGGCCATGGGGGGGGGACAAGGGGCAACTCAATATTAATGGCCATGCGGGTGGGACAAGGGGCAACTCCATATTAATGGCCATATGGGGGGGCAAAGGGGCAACTCCATATTAATGGCCATGGGGGGGGGGGGATAAGGGGCTCCATATTAATGGCCAAGGGGGGGATAAGGGGCAACTCCATATTAAAAGCCATGGGGGGATAATGGACAACTCCATATTAAAGGCCATGGGGGGGACAAGGGGCAACTCAATATTAATGGCCATGCGGGGTGGGACAAGGGGCAACTCAATATTAATGGCCATATGGGGGGGACAAAGGGGCAACTCCATATTAATGGCCAACGGGGAGGGGGGAGGAGACAAAGGGGCATCTTCATATTAATGGCCATGGGGGGGATAAGGGGCTCCATATTAACAGCCATGGGGGGATAAGGGGCAACTCCATATTAAAGGCCAATGGGGAGGGGGGACGACAAAGGGGCAACTTCATATTAATGGCCATGGGGGGACGACAAGGGGCAACTCTATATTAACGGCCATGGGGGGACGGACAAGGGGCAACTCCATATTAACGGGCATGGGGGGGGACAAGGGGCAACTCCATATTAACGGCCATGGGGGGGGGACAAGGGGCAGCTCCATATTAATGGCCATGGGGGGGGAGAAGGGGCAGCTCCATATTAATGGCCATGGGGGGGAGAAGGGGCAGCTCCATATTAATGGCCATGGGGGGGGGTCAAGGGGCAACTCCATATTAACGGCCATGGGGGGGGCGACAAAGGGGCAACTCAATATTAATGGCCATGCGGGGTGGGACAAGGGGCAACTCCATATTAATGGCCATACGGGGGGGGGACAAAGGGGCAACTCCATATTAATGGCCAATGGGGAGGGGGGGGAGACAAAGGGGCAACTCCATATTAATGGCCATGGGGGGGATAAGGGGCAACTCCATATTAAAGGCCCATGGGGAGGGGAGTGGACAAAGGGGCAACTCCATATTAATGGCCATGGGGGGGGGGACAAGGGGCAACTCAATATTAATGGCCATGCGGGGTGGGACAAGGGGCAACTACAAATTAATGGTCATACGGGGGGGGGAACGGACAAAGGGGCAACTCCATATTAATGGCCAATGGGGCGGGGGGGGGAGACAAAGGGGCAACTCCATATTAATGGCCATGGGGGGGGGGGACAAGGGGCAACTCCATATTAACGGCCATAGGGGGGCAAAGGGCAACTCCATATTAATGGCCATGGGGGGGGACAAGGGGCAACTCAATATTAACGGCCATGGGGGGGACAAGGGGCAACTCAATATTAATGGCCATGCGGGGTGGGACAAGGGGAAACTCCATATTAATGGACATATGGGGGGGGCAAAGGGGCAACTCCATATTAATGGCCATGGGGGGGATAAGGGGCTCCATATTAACGGCCATGGGGGGGATAAGGGGCAACTCCATATTAAAGGCCAATGGGGAGGGGGGGGGGACAAAGGGGCAACTCCATATTAATGGCCATGGGGGGATAATGGGCAACTCCATATTAAAGGCCATGGGGGGGGGACAAGGGGCAACTCAATATTAATGGCCATGCGGGGTGGGACAAGGGGCAACTCAATGTTAATGGCCATATGGGGGGGACAAAGGGGCAACTCCATATTAATGGCCAATGGGGAGGGGGGACGACAAAGGGGCAACTTCATATTAATGGCCATGGGGGGACGACAAGGGGCAACTCCATATTAACGGCCATGGGGGGACGACAAGGGGCAACTCCATATTAACGGCCATGGGGTGGGGGGACAAAGGGGCAACTTCATATTAATGGCCCATGGGGGGACGACAAGGGGCAACTCCATATTAACCACCTCAGTACAGTGCAGTTACACCCCCTTCCTGACCAGAGCAATTTTCAGCTTTCAGCGCTCTCACACTTTGAATGACAATTACTCAGTCATCCAACACAGTATCCATATGAAACTTGCGTCCTTTTTTCCACACAAATAGAGCTTTCTTTTAGTGGTATTTAATCACTAGTGGGTTTTTTATTTTTTGTGCTATAAATAAAATAAAACGTAAATTTTGTGAAAAAAATGCCTTTTTCTTTGTTTCTGTCATAAATTTTTGCTAATTAGTAATTTTTCTTCATAACATTTGGCCAAAATTTATACTGCTACATATCTTTGGTAAAAATAACCCACATTAGTATATATTATTTGGTCTTTGTGAAAGTTATAGAGTCTACAATCTATGGTGCCAATCACTGAAAATTCATCACTTCTGATCAGGCCTTCAGTACATCAGGTGTATCTCATTTCTTGAGACTCTAACTAGTCAGGAAAGTACAAAAAACCCCCAAATGACCCCTTTTTACAAAGTAGACATCCCAAGGTATTAAGTAAGTAGCATGGTGAGTTTTTTTAAGTTGTCATTTTTTCCCACAATTCTTTGCAAAATGAAGATTTTTTATTTTTTTTTACTAAATTGTCATATTATCAGGTTATTTCTCACACACAGCATATGTATACAACAAATTACCCCCCAAAATACATTCTGCTACTCTTCCCGAGTACGGCGATACCACATGTGTGAGACTTTTACACAGCCTGGCCACATACAGAGCACCAACATCGATGTAGTACCTTCAGACGTTCTACGAGCAAAAATGACGCATCTCATTTCTCAACCACCTATTACACTTTTGAAGGCCCTGGAGTACCAGGACAATGGAATTTCCCATAAAATCACCCCATTTTGGAAAGCTAACACCCCAACGTATAATCTGTGAGGCATAATGAGTCTTTTGAATGGTTAATTTTTTTCCAGACGTTTTTGGAATATGTGGAAAAAAATTAAAACGCATTTTTTTTTACACAAAATTGTCAATTTATAAGATATTTCTAACACATAGCATGTATATAGCAAAAATTACCCCCCAAAATACATTCTGCTACTCCTCCCGAGTATGGCGATACCACATGTGTAGGACTTTTACACAGCCTGGCCACATAGATGGGCCAAACATTGAAGTAGTACGTTCAGGCGTTCTAGGAGCATAAATGACACATCTTATTTCATTCCTACCCATCACACTTTTGAAGGTCCTGGACCACCAGGACAGTGAAATTACCCACAAAATGACCCCATTTTGGAAAGTAAACACCCCAACGTATATTCTATGAGACATGGGCTGCAAATAGGTACTCGGGTACTCTGATGGGCTGGAGATAGGTACTCGGGTACTCAGGTGCACTGTGACAGGTACTCGGGTACTCAGATGGACTGGAACAGGTACTCGGGTACTCTGATGGCCTGGTGACAGGTACTCGGGTACTCTGATGGCCTGGTGACAGGTACTCGGGTACTCTGATGGCCTGGTGACAGGTACTCGGGTACTCTGATGGCCTGGTGACAGGTACTCAGATGAACTGTGACAGGTACTCGGGTACTCAGATGGGCTGTGACAGGTACTCGGTACTCTAATGGACTGTGACAGGTACTCGGTACTCTAATGGATTGTGACAGGTACTCGGTACTCTAATGGACTGTGACAGGTACTCGGTACTCTAATGGACTGTGACAGGTACTCGGTACTCTAATGGACTGTGACAGGTACTCGGGTACCCTGATGGGCCGTGACAGGTACTCGGGTATCCTGATGGGCCGTGACAGGTACTCGGGTACCCTGATGGGCCGTGACAGGTACTCGGGTACTCTGATGTGCCGTGACAAGTACTCGGGTACTCTGATGTGCCGTGACAGGTACTCGGGTACTCTGATGTGCCGTGACAGGTACTCGGGTACTCTGATGGGCCGGGACAGGTACTCAGGTACTCTGATGGGCCGGGACAGGTACTCGGGTACTCAGATGAACTGTGACAGGTACTCGGGTACTCAGATGGGCTGGGACAGGTACTCGGGTACTCTGATGGGCTGGGACAGGTACTCGGGTACTCTGATGGGCTGGGACAGGTACTCGGGTACTCTGATGGGCTGGGACAGGTACTCAGGTACTCTGATGGGCTGGGACAGGTACTCGGGTACTCTGATGGGCTGGGACAGGTACTCGGGTACTCTGATGGGCTGGGACAGGTACTCGGGTACTCTGATGGGCTGGGACAGGTACTCGGGTACTCTGATGGGCTGGGACAGGTACTCGGGTACTCTGATGGGCTGGGACAGGTACTCAAATACTCTGATGGACTGTGACAGGTACTCTAATGGACTGTGATTGACAGGTACTATGAGGGGTGGTGACAGGTCCTCTTTATTGGGGGGGGGGCAATCAGTATGTTTGGTGTACACTGTATGCGGTAACGAGATGTTACCGCAATCTCCTCCTCACACACGATCGGTGTGTGAGGAGGAGAACCCGGTAACATCCCATTACCGCGGTTTGTTTACATTTTAGTGATCGGCTGTGAAAGGATCACAGCCGATCACGTGGGTAAACAGCCAGCCAATGGCTGTTTACCAGTGTCGGTGACGAGCAGTGTTCCCGGGGAACACGCCGCCACCGACGTGCTCGCGCGCATGCGCCGTGCACGTAGGGGGTGTGTCCATCTGTGATCGGCCGTGACTTCATCACGGCCGATCACGTGGTAAACAGCCATAACGAATGGCTGTTCACCCCCTTCGGTGGCGAGCGGTGTCTCCGTGACACGCCGCCACCGAAGAAACAGGGATGCGCGCGCACGATCGCGCGCATCCCTGTTTAAACGGGAGGCCGTCATATGACGGCCTCCCGCCACAATAGCTGCGCCGCCTGGCCGTCATTTGACGGCCGGCGGTCAGCAACTAGTTAACGGGCATGGGGGGGGGACAAGGGGCAACTCCATATTAACGGCCATGGGGGGGGGGACAAGGGGCAACTCCATATTAACGGCCATGGGGGGGACAAGGGGCAACTCCATATTAACGGCCATGGGGGGGGACAAGGGGCAACTCCACATTAACGGCCGGGGGGGGACCACAAGGGGCAACTCCATATTAACGCCCATGGGGGGGGACCACAAGGGGCAACTCCATATTAACGCCCATGGGGGGGGGGGGGACAAGGGGCAACTCCATATTAACGGCCATGGGGGGGGACAAGGGGCAACTCCATATTAACGGCCATGGGAGGGGGGGGCAAGGGGCAACTCCATATTAACGGCCATGGGGGGGGGACAAGGGGCAACTCCATATTAACGGGCATGGGGGGGGACAAGGGGCAACTCCATATTAACGGCCATGGAGGGGGGACAAGGGGCAACTCCATATTAACGGCCATGGGGGGGATAAGGGGCAACTCCATATTAAAGGCCAATGGGGAGGGGGGGAGGGACAAAGGGGCAACTCCATATTAATGGCCATGGGGGGATAATGGGCAACTCCATATTAAAGGCCATGGGGGGGACAAGGGGCAAGTCCACATTAACGGCCGGGGGGGGGGGGGACAAGGGGCAACTCCACATTAACGGCCATGGGGGGGATAAGGGGCAACTCCATATTAATGGCCATGGGGGGGATAAGGGGCAACTCCATATTAATGGCCATGGGGGGACGACAAGGGGCAACTCCATATTAACGGCCATGGGGGGGGGACGACAAAGGGGCAACTTCATATTAATGGCCCATGGGGGGACGACAAGGGGCAACTCCATATTAACGGGCATGGGGGGGGGGGACAAGGGGCAACTCCATATTAACGGCCATGGGGGGGGACAAGGGGCAACTCCATATTAACGGCCATGGGGGGGGGACAAGGGGCAACTCCATATTAACGGCCATGGGGGGAGGGACAAGGGGCAACTCCATATTAACGGCCATAGGGGGGGGGGACAAGGGGCAACTCAATATTAATGGCCATGCGGGGTGGGACAAGGGGCAACTCCATATTAATGGCCATATGGGGGGGGCAAAGGGGCAACTCCATATTAATGGCCATGGGGGGGGGGGATAAGGGGCTCCATATTAACGGCCATGGGGGGGATAAGGGGCAACTCCATATTAAAAGCCATGGGGGGATAATGGACAACTCCATATTAAAGGCCATGGGGGGGGACAAGGGGCAACTCAATATTAATGGCCATGCGGGGTGGGACAAGGGGCAACTCAATATTAATGGCCATATGGGGGGGACAAAGGGGCAACTCCATATTAATGGCCAATGGGGAGGGGGGGAGGAGACAAAGGGGCATCTTCATATTAATGGCCATGGGGGGGATAAGGGGCTCCATATTAACAGCCATGGGGGGATAAGGGGCAACTCCATATTAAAGGCCAATGGGGAGGGGGGACGACAAAGGGGCAACTTCATATTAATGGCCATGGGGGGACGACAAGGGTCAACTCCATATTAACGGCCATGGGGGGACGGACAAGGGGCAACTCCATATTAACGGCCATGGGGGGGGGGACAAGGGGCAACTCCATATTAACGGCCATGGGGGGGACAAGGGGCAGCTCCATATTAATGGCCATGGGGGGGGAGAAGGGGCAGCTCCATATTAATGGCCATGGGGGGGAGAAGGGGCAGCTCCATATTAATGGCCATGGGGGGTCAAGGGGCAACTCCATATTAACGGCCATGGGGGGGGCGACAAAGGGGCAACTCAATATTAATGGCCATGCGGGGTGGGACAAGGGGCAACTCCATATTAATGGCCATACGGGGGGGGGGGGGGGGACAAAGGGGCAACTCCATATTAATGGCCAATGGGGAGGGGGGGGAGACAAAGGGGCAACTCCATATTAATGGCCATGGGGGGGATAAGGGGCAACTCCATATTAAAGGCCCATGGGGAGGGGAGGGGACAAAGGGGCAACTCCATATTAATGGCCATGGGGGGGGGACAAGGGGCAACTCAATATTAATGGCCATGTGGGGTGGGACAAGGGGCAACTCCAAATTAATGGCCATACGGGGGGGGGGGAACGGACAAAGGGGCAACTCCATATTAATGGCCAATGGGGAGGGGGGGAGACAAAGGGGCAACTCCATATTAATGGCCATGGGGGGGGGGACAAGGGGCAACTCCATATTAACGGCCATGGGGGGGGACAAGGGGCAACTCAATATTAACGGCCATGGGGGGGACAAGGGGCAATTCAATATTAATGGCCATGCGGGGTGGGACAAGGGGCAACTCCATATTAATGGCCATATGGGGGGGGCAAAAGGGCAACTCCATATTAATGGCCATGGGGGGGATAAGGGGCTCCATATTAACGGCCATGGGGGGGATAAGGGGCAACTCCATATTAAAGGCCAATGGGGAGGGGGGGGGACAAAGGGGCAACTCCATATTAATGGCCATGGGGGGATAATGGGCAACTCCATATTAAAGGCCATGGGGGGGGACAAGGGGCAACTCAATATTAATGGCCATGCGGGGTGGGACAAGGGGCAACTCAATGTTAATGGCCATATGGGGGGACAAAGGGGCAACTCCATATTAATGGCCAATGGGGAGGGGGGACGACAAAGGGGCAACTTCATATTAATGGCCATGGGGGGACGACAAGGGGCAACTCCATATTAACGGCCATGGGGGGACGACAAGGGGCAACTCCATATTAACGGCCATGGGGGGGGGGGACAAAGGGGCAACTTCATATTAATGGCCCATGGGGGGACGACAAGGGGCAACTCCATATTAACGGGCATGGGGGGGGGGACAAGGGGCAACTCTATATTAACGGCCATGGGGGGGGGACAAGGGGCAACTCCATATTAACGGCCATGGGGGGGACAAGGGGCAACTCCATATTAACGGCCATGGGGGGGGACAAGGGGCAACTCCACATTAACGGCCGGGGGGGGACAAGGGGCAACTCCACATTAACGGCCATGGGGGGGATAAGGGGCAACTCCATATTAACGGCCATGGGGGGACGACAAGGGTCAACTCCATATTAACAGCCATGGGGGGGGGGGGGGGACAAGGGGCAACTCCATATTAACGGCCATGGGGGGGGGAACAAGGGGCAACTCCATATTAACGCCCATGAGGGGGACAGACAAGGGGCAACTCCATATTAACGGCCATGGGGGGGGGGAGACAAAGGGGCAACTTCATATTAATGGCCATAGGGGGGGATAAGGGGCTCCATATTAACAGCCATGGGGGGATAAGGGGCAACTCCATATTAAAGGCCAATGGGGAGGGGGGACGACAAAGGGGCAACTTCATATTAATGGCCCATGGGGGGACGACAAGGGGCAACTCCATATTAACGGCCATGGGGGGGGACCACAAGGGGCAACTCCATATTAACGCCCATGGGGGGGGGGACAAGGGGCAACTCCATATTAACGGCCATGGGGGGGACAAGGGGCAACTCCATATTAACGGCCATGGGGGGGGACAAGGGGCAACTCCATATTAACGGCCATGGGGGGGGACAAGGGGCAACTCCATATTAACGGCCATGGGAGGGGGGGGCAAGGGGCAACTCCATATTAACGGCCATGGGGGGGGGACAAGGGGCAACTCCATATTAACGGGCATGGGGGGGGGGACAAGGGGCAACTCCATATTAACGGCCATGGGGGGGGGGGACAAGGGGCAACTCCATATTAACGGCCATGGGGGGGGACAAGGGGCAACTCCATATTAACGGCCATGGGGGGGGGCAACTCCATATTAACGGCCATGGGGGGGACAAGGGGCAACTCCACATTAACGGCCGGGGGGGGGGACAAGGGGCAACTCCACATTAACGGCCATGGGGGGGATAAGAGGCAACTCCATATTAATGGCCATGGGGGGACGACAAGGGGCAACTCCATATTAACGGCCATGGGGGGGGGGGGACGACAAAGGGGCAACTTCATATTAATGGCCCATGGGGGGACGACAAGGGGCAACTCCATATTAATGGCCCATGGGGGGACGACAAGGGGCAACTCCATATTAACGGCCATGGGGGGGGGGACAAGGGGCAACTCCATATTAACGGCCATGGGGGGGGGGACAAGGGGCAACTCCATATTAACGGCCATGGGGGGAGGGACAAGGGGCAACTCCATATTAACGGCCATGGGGGGGGACAAGGGGCAACTCAATATTAATGGCCACGCGGGGTGGGACAAGGGGCAACTCCATATTAATGGCCATATGGTGGGGCAAAGGGGCAACTCCATATTAATGGCCATGGGGGGGGGGGGATAAGGGGCTCCATATTAACGGCCATGGGGGGGATAAGGGGCAACTCCATATTAAAAGCCATGGGGGGATAATGGACAACTCCATATTAAAGGCCATGGGGGGGGGGGACAAGGGGCAACTCAATATTAATGGCCATGCGGGGTGGGACAAGGGGAAACTCAATATTAATGGCCATATGGGGGGGATAAAGGGGCAACTCCATATTAATGGCCAATGGGGAGGGGGGGGAAGAGACAAAGGGGCATCTTCATATTAATGGCCATGGGGGGGATAAGGGGCTCCATATTAACAGCCATGGGGGGATAAGGGGCAACTCCATATTAAAGGCCAATGGGGAGGGGGGACGACAAAGGGGCAACTTCATATTAATGGCCATGGGGGGACGACAAGGGGCAACTCCATATTAACGGCCATGGGGGGACGGACAAGGGGCAACTCCATATTAACGGGCATGGGGGGGGGACAAGGGGCAACTCCATATTAACGGCCATGGGGGGGGGGGGAGACAAGGGGCAACTCCATATTAACGGCCATGGGGGGGGGGGACAAGGGGCAGCTCCATATTAATGGCCATGGGGGGGGGGGAGAAGGGGCAGCTCCATATTAATGGCCATGGGGGGGGGGGGAGAAGGGGCAGCTCCATATTAATGGCCATGGGGGGGAGAAGGGGCAGCTCCATATTAATGGCCATGGGGGGGGCGACAAAGGGGCAATTCAATATTAATGGCCATGCGGGGTGGGACAAGGGGCAACTCCATATTAATGGCCATACGGGGGGGGGGGACAAAGGGGCAACTCCATATTAATGGCCAATGGGGAGGGGGGGGAGACAAAGGGGCAACTCCATATTAATGGCCATGGGGGGGATAAGGGGCAACTCCATATTAAAGGCCCATGGGGAGGGGAGGGGACAAAGGGGCAACTCCATATTAATGGCCATGGGGGGGGGACAAGGGGCAACTCAATATTAATGGCCATGTGGGGTGGGACAAGGGGCAACTCCAAATTAATGGCCATACGGGGGGGGAACGGACAAAGGGGCAACTCCATATTAATGGCCAATGGGGAGGGGGGGCAGACAAAGGGGCAACTCCATATTAATGGCCATGGGGGGGGGACAAGGGGCAACTCCATATTAACGGCCATAGGGGGGGCAAGGGGCAACTCCATATTAATGGCCATGGGGGGGGGACAAGGGGCAACTCAATATTAATGGCCATGCGGGGTGGGACAAGGGGCAACTCCATATTAATGGCCATATGGGGGGGGCAAAGGGGCAACTCCATATTAATGGCCATGGGGGGTATAAGGGGCTCCATATTAACGGCCATGGGGGGGATAAGGGGCAACTTCATATTAAAGGCCAATGGGGAGGGGGGGGGGACAAAGGGGCAACTCCATATTAATGGCCATGGGGGGATAATGGGCAACTCCATATTAAAGGCCATGGGGGGGGGACAAGGGGCAACTCAATATTAATGGCCATGCGGGGTGGGACAAGGGGCAACTCAATGTTAATGGCCATATGGGGAGGGGGGGAGACAAAGGGGCAACTTCATATTAATGGCCATGGGGGGGGATAAGGGGCTCCATATTAACAGCCATGGGGGGATAAGGGGCAACTCCATATTAAAGGCCAATGGGGAGGGGGGACGACAAAGGGGCAACTTCATATTAATGGCCATGGGGGGACGACAAGGGGCAACTCCATATTAACGGCCATGGGGGGACGACAAGGGGCAACTCCATATTAACGGCCATGGGGGGGGGGGACGACGACAAAGGGGCAACTTCATATTAATGGCCCATGGGGGGACGACAAGGGGCAACTCCATATTAACGGGCATGGGGGGGGGGGGACAAGGGGCAACTCCATATTAACGGCCATGGGGGGGGACAAGGGGCAACTCCATATTAACGGCCATGGGGGGGGACAAGGGGCAACTCCATATTAACGGCCATGGGGGGGGACAAGGGGCAACTCCACATTAACGGCCATGGGGGGACGACAAGGGTCAACTCCACATTAACGGCCATGGGGGGACGACAAGGGTCAACTCCATATTAACGGCCATGGGGGGACGACAAGGGTCAACTCCATATTAACAGCCATGGGGGGGGGGACAAGGGGCAACTCCATATTAACGGCCATGGGGGGGGGGAACAAGGGGCAACTCCATATTAACGCCCATGAGGGGGACAGACAAGGGGCAACTCCATATTAACGGCCATGGGGGGGGGGGGGGGGGGGAGACATAGGGGCAACTTCATATTAATGGCCATAGGGGGGGATAAGGGGCTCCATATTAACAGCCATGGGGGGATAAGGGGCAACTCCATATTAAAGGCCAATGGGGAGGGGGGACGACAAAGGGGCAACTTCATATTAATGGCCCATGGGGGGACGACAAGGGGCAACTCCATATTAACGCCCATGGGGGGGGGGACAAGGGGCAACTCCATATTAACGCCCATGGGGGGGGGGGGGGGACAAGGGGCAACTCCATATTAACGGCCATGGGGGGGGACAAGGGGCAACTCCATATTAACGGCCATGGGAGGGGGGACAAGGGGCAACTCCATATTAACGGCCATGGGAGGGGGGACAAGGGGCAACTCCATATTAACGGCCATGGGAGGGGACAAGGGGCAACTCCATATTAACGGCCATGGGAGGGGGGACAAGGGGCAACTCCATATTAACGGCCATGGGAGGGGGGACAAGGGGCAACTCCACATTAACGGCCATGGGGGGGACAAGGGGCAACTCCATATTAATGGCCATGGGGGGACGACAAGGGGCAACTCCATATTAATGGCCATGGGGGGACGACAAGGGGCAACTCCATATTAATGGCCATGGGGGGACGACAAGGGTCAACTCCATATTAACAGCCATGGGGGGGGAGACGACAAGGGCCAACTCCATATTAACGGCCATGGGGGGGGGAACAAGGGGCAACTCCATATTAACGCCCATGAGGGGGACAGACAAGGGGCAACTCCATATTAACGGCCATGGGGGGGGGGGGGGGAGATAAGGGGCTCCATATTAACAGCCATGGGGGGGGATAAGGGGCAACTCCATATTAAAGGCTAATGGGGAGGGGGGACGACAAAGGGGCAACTTCATATTAGTGGCCATGGGGGGGACCACAAGGGGCAACTCCATATTAACACCCATGGGGGGGGGGGGACAAGGGGCAACTCCATATTAACGGCCATTGGGGGGGGGGGGGGGCGGGGGGGACAAGGGGTCACTCCATATTAACGGCCATGGTGGGGGACAAGGGGCATCTCCATATTAAAGTGGTTATATACTCTTTTTTTTTTTTTTTACTTTTACCTACAGGAAAGCCTATAATAAGGCTTACCTGTAGGTAAAAAAAAATATCTCCTAAACCTGTACGGTTTAGGAGATATTCCCCGCGCCGCTGCTGACTGCAGCGGCGCATGCGCACAAGGGGATTCTCGGCTGAAAATCCGGCAGTGGCCGACTGGCCGGGATGAAATCTCCCGCGCGCATGCGCGGGAATGACGATATCGTGGCTCCGGCCACTCACAGCGCCGGAGCCACGATACCCGGAAGGAACGCAGAGGGAGCATGTCAGCTCCCTCGGCGTGGATCGGGCCAGATGTCGGGGCCTCGTTCTAAGGTAAGTATTTCATAATGAGCTAGTATGCGGTGCATACTAGCTCATTATGCCTTTTGCTTTGCAGGTGGTAAAAAAAAACAAAAAAACATTAGCGGGTTTACTACCGCTTTAACGGCCATGGGGAGGGGGACAAGGGGCAACTCCATATTAACGGCCATGGGGAGGGGGACAAGGAGCAACTCCATATTAACGGCCATGGGGAGGGGGACAAGGAGCAACTCCATATTAACGGCCATGGGGAGGGGGACAAGGAGCAACTCCATATTAACGGCCATGGGGAGGGGGACAAGGAGCAACTCCATATTAACGGCCATGGGGAGGGGAAAAGGAGCAACTCCATATTAACTGCCATATGGGGGGGACAAGGGGCAACTCCATATTAACAGCCATATGGGGGGGGACAAGGGGCAACTCCATATTAACAGCCATGGGGGGGGGGGGCAAGGGGCAACTCCATATTAACAGCCATGGGGGGGGGGGCAAGGGGCAACTCCATATTAACAGCCATGGGGGGGGGGGGGGGGGCAAGGGGCAACTCCATATTAACTGCCATGGGGGGGGGGGGGCAACTCCATATTAACGACCATGGGGGGGGACAAGGGGCAACTCCATATTAACGACCATGGGGGGGGGACAAGGGGCAACTCCATATTAACGACCATGGGGGGAGGACAAGGGGCAACTCCATATTAACGACCATGGGGGGAGGACAAGGGCAACTCCATATTAACGACCATGGGGGAGGACAAGGGGCAACTCCATATTAACGACCATGGGCCATGGGGGGGGACAAGGGGCAACTCCATATTAACGGCCATGGGGGGGGGGGGGACAAGGGGCAACTCCATATTAATGGCTGGGGGGGGGAACAAGGGGCAACTCCATATTAATGGCTGGGGGGGGGCAAGGGGCAACTCCATATTAACGGGAATGGGGGGGGGACAAGGGGCAATTCCATATCAACGACCATGGGGGGGGGGCGAGGGGCAACTCCATATTAACGACCATGGGCCATGGGGGGGGGGGGGGACAAGGGGCAACTCCATATTAACGGCCATGGAGGGGGGGACAAGGGGCAACTCCATATTAACGGCCATGGAGGGGGGGGACAAGGGGCAACTCCATATTAACGGCCATGGAGGGGGGGACAAGGGGCAACTCCATATTAACGGCCATGGAGGGGGGGACAAGGGGCAACTCCATATTAACGGCCATGGAGGGGGGGACAAGGGGCAACTCCATATTAACGGCCATGGAGGGGGGGACAAGGGGCAACTCCATATTAACGGCCATGGAGGGGGGGACAAGGGGCAACTCCATATTAACGGCCATGGAGGGGGGGCCAAGGGGCAACTCCATATTAACGGCCATGGAGGGGGGGCCAAGGGGCAACTCCATATTAACGGCCATGGAGGGGGGGACAAGGGGCAACTCCATATTAATGCCCATGGAAGGGGGGACAAGGGGCAACTCCATATTACCGGCCATAGCGGGGACAAGGGGCAACTCCATATTACCGGCCATGGCGGGGGAGGGGCAAGGGGCAACTCCATATTAAAGCGGAGGTCCACCCTAAAGTGGACCTTCCGCTCATCGGAACCCTCCCCCCCTCCGGCGCCACAATTGGCACCTTTCAGGGGGGAGGGGGGGTGCAGATACCTGTACAGCACAGGTATCTGCACCCACTTCCGGGATAGCTCTCTGTGGAAAGGGGCGTAGATTACGCCCCTTTCCGCAAGTGCCTGCCCCTTTCCGCAAGTGCCCCGCTGCCTGCTGGGAAACACACAGATCCCAGAGGCAGCGGGGACCGTCCTTATTGCGCAGCGCGACTCGCGCATGCGCAGTAGGGAACCGGGAAATTAAGCCGAAAGGCTCCATTTCCTGATTCCCATACCCAAGAGACGATCTAGAGATCGGCTTCGGGTGCCGACATCGTGGGCGCGCTGGACAGGTAAGTGTCACTATTTTAAAAGTCAGCAGCTGCAGTACTTGTAGCTGCTGGCTTTCAGTTGCTGTCAGTTTGGTTCCCCAATAGAAACTCCTGCCCCTTTTTGGGTGACAAGTTTCACCCGGTTTTTAAAAGGGGGGGTTCTAAATGCCCCCCAAAACGCATGTCATGCATCTTGCAGCGATTGCCCCGCAATTTGGAAGTAGGGGGCAGAATTGTGGATTCCGCCTGTGGTTCCTAATCGCCACGTGTGTGAATGGGGCCTTTAAGAGTAACTGGATGTACATTGCAGGGATTCTATGTTACCGATTCCTACCTTTTGTTGCTCTGTGATTGGTTCTGTTCAGAATCTGAGTGGGAGGGATTATGTACATTATAAATTCAGCTGATTGGCTCTCAGACGTTGCAGGGTCAACATCCCTAAAACGGCCAATCTCAGCCATTACCGGACAAATAAGGAGAAAAAGAAACGGTTAGATTGTGTCCAATAAACAGACGCATCCTTTGTAGACATTTATTTACCAAAAAATCCAACATTACAGAAAGAAAATAAATACAAACTAAGGTCGCTGCTTCGTGTGATGGGGGGGGGGGCAGTCTACTTATAGCACGCAAGGAAAAGGCACCCACAACATTGTCATCTAATAGATGACTCCACCCACAACCGCGCCCAGTGCACTCCAGTCTGTATACCCCCAATGAAGGGTGGCGGGGGGAGGGGGTCAGCCCATGTTCTTGCGATTCCCATATCCCCGGGGGTGGGTGTCCTTCCACCTGTCCCAGTTTCGAGCATTCTGCAGGGTCTCGGGTCATCGGTCTCCACCTTCCGCTCACGCTCAGCCGCCTCCGCTTCATCGTCTAAAAGGAAAACAAAACAATTGAACCGAAAAATGAGAACCGATCTGAAGAGCAGCAGACACAGCCGCTGGGTGCAGCCATCATGGACATCATAAGCCCCAGACGACTCAGAGCAGTCAGTCACACTACTACCCCCCCCCCCCCCCCATCTCTCCCCCGCCACTCCATAACCCTCACCGACCTCCCCCGCCACTCCATAACCCTCACCGACCTCCCCCGCCACTCCATAACCCTCACCGACCTCACCCTCCCCTCCATACCACTCAACGACCTGCCCCCGGCCCTACATACCCCTCACCGACCTGCCCCGCCCCTACATACCCCTCACCCAGCCCACCCACCAGCAGGCCCCTACAAACCCCTCACGACCTCCCCCGCTCCTGAACAACCAGCCTGCCCCTGCATACCGCTCAGCGACCAGCCCGCGCCTGCATACCGCTCAGCGACCAGCCCGCCCCTGCATACCGCTCAGCGACCAGCCCGCCCCTGCATACCGCTCAGCGACCAGCCCGCCCCTGCATACCGCTCAGCGACCTCCCCCGCCCCTTCGTAGCGCTCAACGACCTGCCCGCCCCTACATACCCCTCACCGACCTGCCCGTCCCTATACCGACCTCCCCCGCCACTCCATACCGCTCACCGACCTCTCCCGCCACTCCATACCGCTCACTGACCTCCCCCGCCACTCCATACCGCTCACCGACCTCCCCCGCCACTCCATACCGCTCACCGACCTCCCCCGCCCCTTCATAGCGCTAACGACCTGCTCCGCCCCTACATACCGCTCATGACCTGCTCCGCCCCTACATACCGCTCACGACCTGCTCCGCCCCTACATACCCCTCAGCGACCTCACCCGCCCATTCATAGCACTCAGTGACCTCCCCCGCCCCTTCATAGCCTGACCTTCACCGACCTGCCCCGCCACTCCATAACCCTCACCGACCTCCCCAGCCACTCCATAACCCTCACCGACCTCCCCCGCCACTCCATAACCCTCATCGACCTCCCCCGCCACTCCATAACCATCACCGACCTCCCCGCCACTCCATAACCCTCATCGACCTCCCCCGCCACTCCATAACCCTCATCGACCTCCCCCGCCACTCCATACCCCTCACCGACCTCCCCCGCCCCTCCATACCCCTCACCCTCCCCTCACTGACCTCACCCTCCCCTCCATACCACTCAACGACCTGCCCCGGCCCTACATACCCCTCACCGACCTGCCCCGCCCCTACATAACCCTCACCGACCTGCCCCTACATACCCCTCACCGACCTGCCCCGCCCTACATACCACTCGGCCAGCCCACCCACCAGCACACCCCTACAAACCCCTCACGACCTCCCCCGCCCTCAACGACCTCAGCGACCAGCCCCGCGCCTGCATACCGCTCAGCGACCAGCCCGCGCCTGCATACCGCTCAGCGACCAGCCCGCGCCTGCATACCGCTCAGCGACCAGCCCGCGCCTGCATACCGCTCAGCGACCAGCCCGCGCCTGCATACCGCTCAGCGACCAGCCCGCGCCTGCATACCGCTCAGCGACCAGCCCGCCCCTGCATGCATACCGCTCAGCGACCAGCCCGCCCCTGCATATCGCTCAGCGACCAGCCCGCCTGCATACCGCTCAGCGACCAGCCCGCCCCTACATACCGCTCACGACCTGCCCGCCCCTACATACCGCTCACGACCTGCCCGCCCCTACATACCGCTCACGACCTGCCCGCCCTACATACCGCTCACGACCTGCCCGCCCCTACATATCGCTCACGACCTGCCCGCCCCTACATACCGCTCACCGACCTCCCCCGCCACTCCATACCGCTCACCGACCTCCCCCGCCACTCCATACCGCTCACCGACCTCCCCCGCCACTCCATACCGCTCACCGACCTGCCCCGCCCCTACATACCCCTCACCGACCTGCCCCGCCCCTACATACCACTCGGCCAGCCCACCCACCAGCACACCCCTACAAACCCCTCACGACCTCCCCCGCCCCTCAACGACCTCAGCGACCAGCCCGCGCCTGCATACCGCTCAGCGACCAGCCCGCGCCTGCATACCGCTCAGCGACCAGCCCGCGCCTGCATACCGCTCAGCGACCAGCCCGCGCCTGCATACCGCTCAGCGACCAGCCCGCGCCTGCATACCGCTCAGCGACCAGCCCGCGCCTGCATACCGCTCAGCGACCAGCCCGCCCCTGCATACCGCTCAGCGACCAGCCCGCCCCTGCATACCGCTCAGCGACCAGCCCGCCCCCTGCATACCGCTCAGCGACCAGCCCGCCCTACATACCGCTCACGACCTGCCCGCCCCTACATACCGCTCACGACCTGCCCGCCCCTACATACCGCTCACGACCTGCCCGCCCCTCCATACCGCTCACCGACCTCCCCCGCCACTCCATACCGCTCACCGACCTCCCCGCCACTCCATACCGCTCACCGACCTCCCCCGCCACTCCATACCGCTCACCGACCTCCCCCGCCACTCCATACCGCTCACCGACCTCCCCCGCCACTCCATACCGCTCACCGACCTCCCCCGCCACTCCATACCGCTCACCGACCTCCCCCGCCACTCCATACCCCTCAGTGACCTCCCCCGCCCCTGCATACCGCTCAGCGACCAGCCCGCCCCTGCATACCGCTCAGCGACCAGCCCGCCCCTGCATACCGCTCAGCGACATGCCTGCCCCTGCATACCGCTCAGCGACATGCCTGCCCCTGCATACCGCTCAGCGACCTCCCCCGCCCCTTCATACCGCTCAACGACCTGCCCACCCCTATATACCCCTCACCGACCTCGCCCGCCCCACATACCGCTCACGACCTGCCCGCCCCTACATACCGCTCACCGCCCTGCCCGACCCTCCATACCGCTCACCGGTCTGCCCGCCACACCGCTCACCGACCTCCCCCGCCACGCCATACCGCTCAACGACCTCACCCGCCACGCCATACCGCTCAACGACCTCACCCGCCACGCCATACCGCTCAACGACCTCACCCGCCACGCCATACCGCTCAACAACCTCACCCGCCACGCCATACCGCTCAACAACCTCACCCGCCACTCCATACCGCTCAACGACCTCCCCCGCCACTCCATACCGCTCAACGACCTCCCCCGCCACTCCATACCGCTCAACGACCTCCCCCGCCACTCCATACCGCTCAACGACCTCCCCCGCCACTCCATACCGCTCAACGACCTCCCCCGCCACTCCATACCGCTCAACGACCTCCCCCGCCACTCCATACCGCTCAACGACCTCCCCCGCCACTCCATACCGCTCAACGACCTCCCGCCACTCCATACCGCTCAACGACCTCCCCTGCCACTCCATACCGCTCACCGACCTCCCTCGCCCCTCCATACCTCTCACCGACCTCACCCGCCCCTCCATACCTCTCACCGACCTCACCCGCCCCTCCATAACACTCACCGACCTCACCCACCCTTCCATATCCCTCAACGACCTGCCCGTCCCTACATACCCCTCACCCACCTCCCCCGCCCCTACATACCGCTCACGACCTGCCCGCCCCTACATACCGCTCACCGACCTCCCCCGCCCCTACATAACCCTCGCCGACCTCCCCCCGCCCCTACATACCGCTCACCGACCTCCCCCCGCCCCTACATAACCCTCGCCGACCTCCCCCCGCCCCTACATATCCCTACATAACCCTCGCTGACCTCCCCCCGCCCTACATACCCCTCGCCGACCTCGCCCGCCCCTACATACCCCTCACCGACCTCGCCCGCCCCTACATACCGCTCACGACCTGCCCGCCCCTACATACCGCTCACCACCCTGCCCTGCCCGACCCTCCATACCGCTCACCGACCTCCCCCGCCACGCCATACCGCTCACCGACCTCCCCCGCCACGCCATATCGCTCACCGACCTCCCCGCCACGCCATACCGCTCACCGACCTCCCCCGCCACACCGCTCACCGACCTCCCCCGCCACGCCATACCGCTCACCGACCTCCCCGCCACGCCATACCGCTCACCGACCTCCCCCGCCACGCCATACCGCTCACCGACCTCCCCCGCCACGCCATACCGCTCACCGACCTCCCCCGCCACGCCATACCGCTCACCGACCTCCCCCGCCACTCCATACCCCTCAGCGACCTCCCCGCCACGCCATACCGCTCACCGACCTCCCCCGCCACTCCATACCCCTCAGCGACCTCCCTCGCCCCTGCATACCGCTCAGCGACCAGCCCGCCCCTGCATACCGCTCAGCGACCAGCCCGCCCCTGCATACCGCTCAGCGACCAGCCCGCCCCTGCATACCGCTCAGCGACCGCCCGCCCATGCATACCGCTCAGCGACCAGCCCGCCCATGCATACCGCTCAGCGACCTCCCCCGCCCCTTCATAGCGCTCAACGACCTCACCCGCCACGCCGTACCGCTCACTGACCTCACCCGCCACGCCGTACCGCTCAACGACCTCCCCCGCCACGCCGTACCGCTCAACGACCTCCCCCGCCACGCCGTACCGCTCAACGACCTCCCCCGCCACGCCGTACCGCTCAACGACCTCCCCCGCCACGCCGTACCGCTCAACTACCTCCCCCGCCACGCCGTACCGCTCAACTACCTCCCCCCGCCACGCCGTACCGCTCAACTACCTCCCCCGCCACGCCGTACCGCTCAACTACCTCCCCGCCACTCCGTACCGCTCAACTACCTCCCCCGCCACTCCGTACCGCTCAACGACCTCCCCCGCCACTCCGTAACGCTCACCGACCTCCCCCGCCACTCCGTAACGCTCACCGACCTCCCCGCCACTCCGTAACGCTCACCGACCTCCCCCGCCACTCCGTAACGCTCACCGACCTCCCCCGCCACTCCGTAACGCTCACCGACCTCCCCCGCCACTCCGTAACGCTCACCGACCTCCCCCGCCACTCCGTAACGCTCACCGACCTCCCCCGCCACTCCGTAACGCTCACCGACCTCCCCCGCCACTCCGTAACGCTCACCGACCTCCCCCGCCACTCCGTAACGCTCACCGACCTCCCCCGCCACTCCGTAACGCTCACCGACCTCCCCGCCACTCCGTAACGCTCACCGACCTCCCCCGCCACTCCGTAACGCTCACCGACCTCCCCCGCCACTCCGTAACGCTCACCGACCTCCCCCGCCACTCCGTAACGCTCACCGACCTCCCCGCCACTCCATACAGCTCGCCGACCTCCCTCGCCCCTCCATACCTCTCACCGACCTCACCCGCCCCTCCATAACGCTCACCGACCTCACCCACCCTTCATATCCCTCAACGACCTGCCCGTCCCTACATACCCCTCACCCACCTCCCCCGCCCCTACATACCGCTCACGACCTGCCCGCCCCTACATACCGCTCACCGACCTCCCCTGCCCCTACATACCGCTCACCGACCTCCCCCGCCCCTACATAACCCTCGCCGACCTCCTCCCGCCCCTACATATCCCTATATAACCCTCGCTGACCTCCCCCGCCCTACATACCCCTCGCCGGCCTCCCCCGCCCCTACATACCCCTCACCGACCTCGCCCGCCCCTACATACCGCTCACGACCTGCCCGCCACGCCATACCGCTCACCGACCTCCCCCGCCACGCCATACCGCTCACCGACCTCCCCCGCCACGCCATACCGCTCACCGACCTCCCCGCCACGCCATACCGCTCACCGACCTCCCCCGCCACGCCATACCGCTCACCGACCTCCCCCGCCACACCGCTCACCGACCTCCCCCGCCACGCCATACCGCTCACCGACCTCACCCGCCACGCCATACCGCTCACCGACCTCACTCGCCACGCCATACCGCTCACCGACTTCCCCCGCCGCTCCGTAACGCTCACCGACCTCCCCCGCCACTCCGTAACGCTCACCGACCTCCCCGCCACTCCGTAACGCTCACCGACCTCCCCCGCCACTCCGTAACGCTCACCGACCTCCCCCGCCACTCCGTAACGCTCACCGACCTCCCCCGCCACTCCGTAACGCTCACCGACCTCCCCCGCCACTCCGTAACGCTCACCGACCTCCCCCGCCACTCCGTAACGCTCACCGACCTCCCCCGCCACTCCGTAACGCTCACCGACCTCCCCCGCCACTCCGTAACGCTCACCGACCTCCCCCGCCACTCCGTAACGCTCACCGACCTCCCCCGCCACTCCGTAACGCTCACCGACCTCCCCCGCCACTCCATACAGCTCGCCGACCTCCCTCGCCCCTCCATACCTCTCACCGACCTCACCCGCCCCTCCATAACGCTCACCGACCTCACCCACCCTTCCATATCCCTCAACGACCTGCCCGTCCCTACATACCCCTCACCCACCTCCCCCGCCCCTACATACCGCTCACGACCTGCCCGCCCCTAGATACCGCTCACTGACCTCCCCTGCCCCTACATACCGCTCACCGACCTCCCCCGCCCCTACATAACCCTCGCCGACCTCCTCCTGCCCCTACATATCCCTATATAACCCTCGCTGACCTCCCCCCGCCCTACATACCCCTCGCCGGCCTCCCCCCGCCCCTACATACCCCTCACCGACCTCGCCCGCCCCTACATACCGCTCACGACCTGCCCGCCCCTACATACCGCTCACCAACCTGCCCTGCCCGACCCTCCATACCGCTCACCGACCTCCCCCGCCACGCCATACCGCTCACCGACCTCCCCCACCACGCCATACCGCTCACCGACCTCCCCCGCCACGCCATACCGCTCACCGACCTCACCCGCCACGCCATACCGCTCACCGACCTCACTCGCCACGCCATACCGCTCACCGACTTCCCCCGTCGCTCCATACCGCTCACCTAACTCCCCCGCCACTCCATACCGCGCTCAACGACCTCCCCCGCCACTCCATACCGCGCTCAACGACCTCCCCCCGCCACTCCATACCGCGCTCAACGACCTCCCCCGCCACTCCATACCGCGCTCACCGACCTCCCCCGCCACTCCATACCCCTCACCGACCTGCCCCGCCCCTACATACCACTCACCCAGCCACCCACCAGCACGCCCCTACAAACCCCTCACGACCTCCACCGCCCCTCAACGACCTCAGCGACCAGCCCCCGCCCCTACATACCCGCTCAGCGACCAGCCCCGCCCCTGCATACCGCTCAGCGACCTCCCCCGCCCCTTCATAGCGCTCAACGACCTGCCCGCCCCTATATACCCCTCACCGACCTCGCCCGCCCCACATACCGCTCACGACCTGCCCGCCTACATACCGCTCACCGCCCTGCCCGACCCTCCATACCGCTCACCGACCTGCCCGACCCTCCAAACCGCTCACCGACCTCACCCGCCACGCCATACCGCTCACCGACCTCACCCGCCACGCCACACCGCTCACCGACCTCCCCCGCCACACCGCTCAGCGACCTCCCCCGCCACTCCATACCGCTCAGCGACCTCCCCCGCCACTCCATACCGCTCAACGACCTCCCCCGCCACTCCATACCGCTCACCAACCTCCCCCGTCACTCCATACCGCTCACCAACCTCCCTCGCCCCTCCATACCTCTCACCGACCTCACCCGCCCTCCATACCTCTCACCGACCTCACCCGCCCCTCCATACCTCTCACCGACCTCACCCGCCCCTCCATACCTCTCACCGACCTCACCTGCCCTCCATACCTCTCACCGACCTCACCCGCCCTCCATACCTCTCACCGACCTCACCCGCCCCTCCATAACGCTCACCGACCTCACCCACCCTTCCATATCCCTCAAGACCTGCCCGTCCCTACATACCCCTCCCCCACCTCCCCCGCCCCTACATACCGCTCACGACCTGCCCGCCCCTACATACCGCTCACCGACCTCCCCCCGCCCCTACATATCCCTACATAACCCTCGCTGACCTCCCCCGCCCTACATACCCCTCGCCGGCCTCCCCGCCCCTACATACCCCTCACCACCTGCCCGCCCCTACATACCGCTCACCACCCTGCCCTGCCCGACCCTTCATACCGCTCACCGACCTCACCCGCCACGCCATACCGCTCACCGACCTCACCCGCCACACCGACCTCCCCCGCCACACCGCTCAACGACCTCCCCCGCCACGCCATACCGCTCAACGACCTCCCCCGCCACGCCATACCGCTCAACGACCTCCCCCGCCACTCCATACCGCTCAACGACCTCCCCCGCCACTCCATACCGCTCAACGACCTCACCCACCCTTCCATATCCCTCAACGACCTGCCCGTCCCTACATACCCCTCACCCACCTCCCCCGCCCCTACATACCCTTCGCCGACCTCCCCCGCCCCTACATAACCTTCGCCGACCTCCCCCGCCCCTACATAACCTTCGCCGACCTCCCCCGCCCCTACATAACCTTCGCCGACCTCCCCGCCCCTACATAACCCTTCGCCGACCTCCCCCGCCCCTACATACCCCTCACCGACCTCCCCCGCCCCTACATACCCCTCGCCGACCTCCCCCGCCCCTACATACCCCTCGCCGACCTCCCCCGCCCCTACATACCCCTCACCGGGCCTCCACCGCCCCGACATATCCCTCACCGGGCCTCCACCGCCCCGACATACCCCTCACCGGGCCTCCACCGCCCCGACATACCCCTCACCGGGCCTCCACCGCCCCGACATACCCCTCACCGGGCCTCCACCGCCCCGACATACCCCTCACCGGGCCTCCACCGCCCCGACATACCCCTCACCGGGCCTCACCGCCCCGACATACCCCTCACGGGCCTCCACCGCCCCGACATACCCCTCACCGGGCCTCCACCGCCCCGACATACCGCTCACCGGCCCCCCCGCCCCTCCATACCGCTCACCGGCCTCCCCGCCCCTCCATACCGCTCACCGGCCTCCCCGGCCAACATACCGCTCAGCGACCGGCCCGCCCCTACATACCGCTCAGCGACCGGCCCGCCCCTAAATACCGCTCAGCGACCGGCCCGCCCCTAAATACCGCTCAGCGACCGGCCCGCCCCTAAATACCGCTCAGCGACGGGCCCGCCCCTACATACCGCTCAGCGACGGGCCCGCCCCTACATACCGCTCAGCGACGGGCCCGCCCCTACATACCGCTCAGCGACGGGCCCGCCCCTACATACCGCTCCCGCCCCTACATACCCCTCACCGACCTCCCCCGCCCTCCATACCGATCACCGACCAGTCTCCCCTCCATACCGCTTACAGATCAGCCCGCCCCTCCATACCCCTCAGCGACCTCCCCCGCCCCTCCATACCCCTCGGCGACCTCCCCCGCCCCTCCATACCCCTTGGCGACCTCCCCGCCCCTCCAATACCCCCGGCGACCTCCCCCGCCCCTCCCAATACCCCTCGGCGACCTCCCCCGCCCCTCCAATACCCCTCGGCGACCTCCCCCGCCCCCTCCAATACCCCTCAGCGACCTCCCCCGCCCTTCCAATACCCCTCAGCGACCTCCCCCGCCCCTCCAATACCCCTCAGCGACCTCCCCCGCCTCTCCAATACCCCTCAGCGACCTGCCCCGCCTCTACAATACCCCTCAGCGACCTCCCCCGCCCCTACATATCGCTCACCGACCTCCCCCGCCCCCTTCATAGCCCTCACCGACCTCCCCCGCCCCCTTCATAGCCCTCACCGACCTCCCCAGCCCCTTCATAGCCCTCACCGACCTCCCCCACCCCTACCTACCCCGCCTCTTCATACCACTCGCCGACCTCCCCCCGCCTCTCCATACCCCTCGCCGACCTCCCCCGCCCCTACATAACCCTCGCCGACCTCCCCCGCCCCTACATAACCCTCGCCGACCTCCCCGCCCCTACATAACCCTCGCCGACCTCCCCCGCCCCTACATAACCCTCGCCGACCTCCCCCGCCCCTACATAACCCTCGCCGACCTCCCCCGCCCCTACATAACCCTCGCCGACCTCCCCCGCCCCTACATAACCCTCGCCGACCTCCCCCGCCCCTACATAACCCTCGCCGACCTCCCCCGCCCCTACATAACCCGCCGACCTCCCCGCCCCTACATAACCCGCGCCGACCTCCCCGCCCCTACATAACCCTCGCCGACCTCCCCCGCCCCTACATAACCCTCGCCGACCTCCCCCGCCCCTACATAACCCTGGCCGACCTCCCCCGCCCCTACATACCACCCACCGACCTCCCCCGCCCCTACATACCACCCACCGACCTCCCCCGCCCCTACATACCACCCACCGACCTCCCCCGCCCCTACATACCACCCACTGACCTCCCCCGCCCCTACATACCACTCCCTGACCTCCCGGCTCCTACATACCCCTCAATGCACTTTTCTATGTATTGCTCTGCACTGACACCACAGTCATAAGCAAGCGGGGGGGATTCCCTGTCGGGTAGCCTGTTCTGGCCCCCGTCATGATTTCTTAAAGGTGCCCCTGTAAATATCTGTACACACAGATCCTCTATACACATAAACATGACTGGGACCTACCTCTAGGTGTGCTGTGCACTCCTTGCTCTGGAAGGACCCCTTTACTCAGGTGGCTCTCATACCAATCATCTACGGTCATGGTGGGAAGACTCGGGTACCCGGCCCCGAACACCCTGCGGGTGGCGATACACAAGAGCGTGACCAATGGAAACACACACCATATACAAGAGACTATAAACTACCCATAAAATAAATCCCCGTACTTTGCCTGAAGAGCATCGCGGGTCAGTATGAAGGGTTGCATCGGGGGTCGTGTTGGGCGCGGCGGACGAGCCAGCTCTTCTCCCTACAGGGGGGGCGAGGAAAGAAATGTCAGCTGCTGTTACAGAAGCAAGAGTTTACCCCCTCTAATACTGGGCACTTCCCCCCCCCCAATATTGGGCACCAGCACCCCCTTCCTCCCTCCAGCCCCTCCCACAATACCGGGCACTTCTACCCCCAATACCATGCACAAGCAGCCCCTTCCCGCCTCCAGCCCCTCCCCCAATACCGGGCACTTCTCCCCCCAATACCGGACACCAGCCCAATACCGGGCACAAGCAGCCCCTTCCTGTCTCCAGCCCCTCCCCCAATACCGGCACTTCTCCCCCAACACCGGGCACCAGCACCCCCTTCCTGCCTCTAGCCCCTCCCCCAATACCGGGCACCAGCAGCCCCTTCCTGCCTCCAGCCCCTCCCCAATACTGGGCACTTCTCCCCCAATACTGGGGGCCAGCACCCTCTTCCTGCCTCCAGCCCCTCCCCCAATACCAGGCACTTCTCCCCCAATACTGGGGGCCAGCACCTTCTTCCTGCCTCCAGCCCCTCCCCCAATACTGGGCACTTTGTGTTGGTCAATCACACAAAATCCCAAGAAAATGCATTTCTGTTATTGATTGTAACATGACAACATGTGGGAAATTTCAAGGGGTTGCCACATACACTGTAGGAGGAGATTTGGCTGAAAACACGCCCCACCACACAGCTTCAACAACTCCCTATTGGCTGCAGATACTGAATTACATCTCACGGGGGACCTGACATCCAATCGCAGAAGAGGCGGAGACAGGAGGTGCCCTGCTATTGCTGGAGGAGTCTCACTCACCTTCTTGATCAACTCCCGGGCCCTCACCAGGGGGAGCTCCTGGTCTATACTCTCCACCTCCTCCAGGGCGGTGCACACCCACTGCCGGAGCTGCAGGAGGTAGAACTCCCGGATCTGCTCCTCCTCCGCTCTGCCACTCTTCACCGCCTCCTTCATCACCGCCAGCTTTCCCTCCAGACTCTTCTTCTGCTTGTACCTTCATCAGACAAGGAGAGAGTCAGAGGCCCCGCCCCCAGAGAAATCACAGCTCCTCCCTCAGAGACATGTAATGTGCTGACCCAGCTCCTCTGCCCCCACCCCCTCCCCTCAATATTCAGGGAACGGGGTGAAAATAAATACTACCACTGCTGGTTGGTGTAACATCTCCACCTGAACGCCTCCCCTGGGAAACCAATTCCTGTCTGTGCTGTCCCAGCTCCTCTCCTAAGACTGTCTTAATTATTGTCTATGCTGGCCCAGCTCCTCTCAATTTACTGAAAGGAAGTGATTACAGTGACGAATGTGTCTACACTTGGCCAATCACAAAGCACGGGCAGCTCTATGGGGCGCTCACACGGACCGGTTGGTTCACAACAGCAGAGGGGGGCATATAAATAGGAAGCCCATTGAAGGTTAGCAGGCAAT